>NW_025776626.1:0-159125 GCF_021130785.1 Homalodisca vitripennis | reverse complement strand
TCTTGAAAGTATTAGCAACTGCTAAATAAATGCTAGAACACATTTTATGCCGTAATTATTTTGTTAAAAGTATTTAGGCTGTATTATTTCCAATGTGATTACAGAAGAGCATGACAAGTTTGGACGTAGGCTACTACTTGTGTTTTCCGGAAATTATCAATTTCAATTCGTTTCTTGATACTTTATCGATGTTTTAAGCTTCAGAATCACAGCAACAAATTTATGAAAGACTCTGCTAGACCAAATTCCAGATATTTTTAGATTCTATCCCTCTAAACGGCAGTTGTGATAATAACATTTATACAAGGTTTTTAAAAGTTAAAAAGTAACTCTGTTTGTTGTTGATATCCACATTACTGTATTGACTGAGCACTGCGTACTTAATTATTTGCCATAACGTATTGTTAAAAATATAATTTTCTTTGAATTTAAAATTTCTTATCTGAATAAATTTAACGCTCATCAGTTATTTTAAAGAAATTATAAATAATAAAATCACCAAACTTACTATTTGTAAACTAATATTTTAAACAGATTATAATAATAGTTTAATTATATTAGGATAGCTATCCAGCTAAAACAATAGTTTTTACTGAGTAATTAATAACATTAACAAGATATTTCAATTAATAAGATATTTTAGCTGTAGTGCAGCTGTAAAGACCAGTAGGGTGTAGCCCGAAGAAGTATTTTTAAAATATGAATACATCTTTATGTTAAGCAAGGGGCCTTAATAATGTGTATATACAATCGGTTAGACATACACGGACATACTGTAATAATTTTTTAATAGTGTACGCTTTAATATTATTATTAACAATCACGAGATTTTAGCGAATGGGACTGTAATGGTTCCATAGTGGCAATATTGACATTATATTGTCGTTAAACACGTACTCTTTGATAAACAGTGCATATGGTACGTAAGGCAACACTACCACCAATATTAATTTACCATTTCTACCAGAGAATAGTCCTGTTTTGTATATTGAAATTATTATATATTTTATTATTTATTTATATATATATATATATATATATATATATTTATCAAACAGAGATAAATTTAAAATAATATGTACTATTTGTGATTTTAAACGAATTAAATTACATTTATTAAACTAGATCAAATGGAGAATAAATAGATTTTATATTCTGATATTTTTTTTACAATATCAACCTTTATAACTTACGGTCCCCAGTTTTCTTAAATTTTTCATGAGTACAAAAAAATTGTCTATCAAGTAGGAATAAAATAATATGACCACTACATTAACACATTTATAATTATGTAGTAGAATAATTAGTTTATTTGCTATAATAATCTACAAACTATATGACACAAAAATACCATGCAATAGCAATGTCCACCACCACAGATCTCTATGTGCACGGGTGGAGGGGGAAAACTGGTTTTTCTCGATGCGTGACGTCACGGCTGGGATGCGCGCGCCATCTTGTCTTCTAGTTCCCGCCACTCAACTCCATTTCCTTCATACGTTGCTTGGAAACTCGTCTGAGTAAGTTCTTGTGCTGATAGGTCGTTGTTGGCTGCCTTTAAGATTTGATTGTTTTTGTGCGTTAGATATTAGAATACTGTTCAAGTTATTGTATTGTTATCAGGATATTGTTTATATAGTGATGGATAAGTTAGAAATGAGTTTGGACGACATAATTAAACAGAGTGAGGAATTTAAGAACAACGCCAGTGGTGGTGGAGGACCCATGAGAAGCAAGAGAGGTAGATTTAGTTCAGCAGCGAGAACTCCCTATTCTCAAGTAAGTACACTTTGTATGTAACAGATTATTTAGAAAGAATTACTAGACTACCTTCCTATTTATATATGTATCCGTAATCAATTAAGAAAATTTTAACGTTTAAGACTAAGTGTGATAAATATTAGGCTTAAATATAGAAATAAAATATTTTGAAGTCTTGGCGAGTCGTAAATAAAAAATAGATAGGGCTACGTTACGTTAATAGCAAATTTGTTTTAGTTCGGTTGACAAAATTTGTTTTTATTATTATGTTTTACTTGTTAGGCTTTAAATAAAGTAAATTATTAAGTATTAAACTATTGTCTCTACGTTTTATAATGATATTATTAGCCTAAACTAAAAACAGTGGTTTTAGCACAATACAGTTGTGCTATAGGCGTAGATATTCCTATTTTTTCAGTCGAGCAGATAGCGTATTGGCCAAATACAAAATAATTGAATCGTAAAATGTAAAGGCTCTGTGTGTAATGGTAGCACATTCACCCTGAAAGTGAGAGATCCGGGTTCGAGTCCCGGCGGAGCAGGTACTCTTTGCGATTCAATGTTTTATTGGAAAAAAATTAAATTAGGCTATTGCCATTTACACAAATTTGATTAATGAATATATATATATATATATATTTATACCTGTAAATTTACCTGTATACATACACAGGAATATTTAAAGGTTTTTCAAAAGAATGGGATACTATAGTTGAGGTTATATCCATTAAATAGTTTTAACTTTTGTCTATCTTAAATTTTAGTGCTTATAGATGCTTTTCAAACAATGGAAATTTTTTTAAATAATTCACGGTTTTATTCGTGTATTTACTTTCAGCCTCCTGACGATAGCAACAGCCGTTGGCAGCATGATCTGTATAATGGCCGGACCTCCTCTACAACAGCAGGGGAGCAGGAGGTCTAAGCATGACAGGAGGTGGTGCAACACTAGTCGTCTCAAACCTGGACTATGGAGTATCAAATTCAGACATGCAGGTAAAAAAAGTTTTATATTTCATATCCGAATACAATTTGTTTTTAAATTCGTGTGTGTGTAAATATTTTACTCTGCTAAATGCTGTAAACGAATTAAGATATAGCTGGTCAAAACAAAAGAATATTATTGTTGTATACTATTGTCGCAACTTTAAACAAATTTAAAATTAAAGGCGTATATGTTAGATTATTTGTTATATAGGCCCCAATTATTACATTATATATACATTCATATTCATACTATCTTTATACTAATAATAGGTCAAATTAAATTATACCAAGGCTTAGTAAAAGTACCAATAAGTAGCTTTTTTACACCAGACATTTGAGTTTCTTCTTTATTCTTGTAAAAGTAGATTTTAAATTACAGCTTTATGTAAATTAAAATACATTTGTATTCATAAAGTATAATAATTTTTAAACCTCTCAATAATTTTTATTAATTTTTATGGTGCATTCACAAGAACACATGCACATATTTATATTATTGTTCGTAGTTTTAATAGTTAATACCTTTTTTCCAGAAAACTCTTCTCAGAATCTGGTCCTCTACACAGTGCAACGGTTAATTATGACAAGTCTGGTCGCTCCATGGGTTTCAGCGTACGTCGTATTTCACCGAAAAGCAGATGCAGTCAAAGCTATGAAACAGTACAACAGGGTTCCTTTAGATGGTGAGTACAGTATGTATAACAGTTAGTTTCATGCTATAATGGGTAGGGAATCAAAGAAAAAACCATTTATAAACATTTACTACCGTTGTATTACAAGAAACGCTTTACATTTCTCGGATTTGGATATCCTCTTTCTCTTTTTAATTTGTTTAAAGTTCACTTGTAACACAATGAATACATATTATTTAATTTGAACAAAAAGGCTTAAGGCCAATAAGTTATCATCCATAAAAACGTTGATAATTTGGTTAATTACGTGCTGAAGATATGTGTCTAACGCAATCCTTCTCGTGTCAAATCCTGTTTGCATGTTATTATTCACACTGCCTTAAAGTAGTGGATAACATAATCACCGAATATCTTTATTACGTTATAAACCCGTTTACATATTGTGTTGCATATTTACAGGTCGACCCATGCAGATTGAAATAACCACGTCTGATGTTGCCGTTATGAAGGGGCAAGCCAACCGAGTCAGAGAAGGCTTCGCCCGCAGGCCTAGTGCTAGACGTTTTGGCCGCAAAGATGGTGGACGAGGTGAGAAAATTCTTTTAATTAAAATCTTTTTACTTTGACCTTCTACTATTCTATATTGGTATGAAGGGGATAGGTTTCCGTATAACTAATGAAAACTACGGTAGGTAATTATTAAAAATATGGATTTACTTGTATATAAAAGAATTAATGATTGGGGAAAAAAAACTTTAAGATGTAAATTTGTCTTGTCCTTGATGACAAATTCACTCATTTCATCATTCTCATATTAAAGTTGTGTTCCCTTAAAATAATAAATAACTGTATTGAAGTTAATGCGAATTACATCAATAGAAGTTCGCTCAAGTTTGATATTTCCTGTTGCAGGTTTCAAAAGAGGTGGTCATGGCGACGAAAGAGGTGATGGACGAGGAACGAAAAATAAAATCCCAACTGCAGCGGAGTTAGATGCGGAATTAGATGCGTACATCAGCGAAAGAAAGTAATGTAATCTGAACGTAAATGAAGTCTATATATTGTTAATACAAACATGTACAATTTATAGATGTTATTACCAATTTAGTCGACATATTTGTAGTTATAACATGCAAATAGAGGTTATATATGTACATTTGACAACACTATGTCAATAAATAACTCAATTTTGTTAGCTTATCATTAATTTGTCGAATTTTACTCTACATCGGTGGATTGAAAAAATGTGCAATCAGTTCAAATTCAAAATCCCGTTTTGTTGCTTATGGTTTAAATATCATTTTCCGAAATTATTATTAATTATAGCAGTCTGAAAGTATATTTTTTATGTATATATACACTTGTTAAATGAGATATAATTGTCTAGACTATTTTTGTGTAAAAAACCCTTGTAGATATAAAATATGATAAAAACGTTTTTAACATGATTGCTGTTGTTCGAACTTTGGTTAGCTTAAGTGAAATATTTGAATGTACATTTTATTGTCCAGATAATTTATTCTATTATTAATAGGTAATAATTGATTTTAATTATTATAGATCACTTTTTAATTAGCATTATAACTTACGTAGAACAATATGTTAAAATTTACACATTATATCTACTAAATAACATGTTGTGGCCATTATTATTTACTTAGATTTGTTACATTGCATGTTTTTGTTGATACGGATAATTGATATTAACAGATTTTTAAATAATTATAAGAAATCTGTTACATTTAAAAAACCGAAAATACTTTTGTGTGTGCATATTATAATGTTCAATAACTAATAAAATTTATGTTTAAACTACAATTTGAACCGCAATGAAGTAGTACCTTAATGGAAATATTTTATTTACAGAAAATTATCTTGACTAGACAACGTGTAGTTTTATTTTATTTGTTAGTCATGTATTGTTCCTTTATAGGATACGGGTTGTTCTTGAAGTTCGCTAATGGCTTTTTATGTGTGTTTGTAATTGTACGATTATGCGTTTGTTTATTATAGTAACAACTCTTTTGACAGTTCAAGATTTATTATACATTGTTATGCATGTACATATTTCATTTTATATATACGAACGCTCAGCTAACATGTTAAAAAGACGAAATTCATTGCGTGTATAACTCCACTAAAACATGTATATATGTACATAGAATAATTTTTATTTGTTTCAAATCATATTGTTTTATTTACTGTTTTGACAAAAAATGTATTGTAATAATCCTGTATTTCACAATTTGTTATTAGATTAAAAGAGGTGTCTCATATTTAGAAAAAACTTAATAAATTAAAAAAGGTTTTATCTAAACTGTGTTGTTACTTTTACCTTGTGTGTATTTTATATAAGGGGTGAGCACTTTCCAATTGATAATATCAGGTATTTTTGAAATTTGAAAATTTATTACTGCTTGTTCTTAAATAGTTTTTCAAACGTAAAAAAAAATTTATTTTTAAATTGAAAATTTTATTATTATTCTCATTGTATTATCCAATCTAAAGAACTGGTACTTATTTTGGGACAAATATAATTGACATCATAAATAAAAAGTTTTATTTAAAAATATGGTTCTATTTTAAGATATTACGTATTTTAATAAGATATTATGATAAGATATAAGAAAATTTTAAAGAAATTAAATTATGGTATCCATTTAATACGCATATTGAGAGTAATATATGAACATTTCTTACCATTAAATAATTCTAAACATCTTGACAAGACATAAATACATTGTACAACCTTGGCTGTTACGAGAACAATATAAAGTTTATGATTAATTTCTATTACTATGCTTGGTTCAAAATACATTTTAAGACTGTATGGACTCAACAGATACTTTTTAATATTATTTGTAAAGTAATGGTTATGTTATTTTGTTAAGATAAAAGTTAAATTTAAAAAATTTCATAGTAATTTAGTTTTTTGGTTGAACATCAGGAAAACCATACAGGGGGTGGAAAAGCCTGTCAGTCTAACAAAATCTTGAAAAAAGAACATAACTATACATTGCTTAATTTCCACACAATGAACACCAAGTTGGATTATGTTGCATGTCTCACTCCATGGAATTTGGATAAATGTGAGCAATCGTTTATATAATGGTTTTATGGGTATCTATGATGGCATTTCTTTGAAGCCCGATAGCGGAAGAACCGTTAGAGCTAGCTTGAATTTGAGAAAAGATCGTTAGTCGGGACTGACATAAGCCCCATCCCGCGAATTTCATGGTAGAAGAATTCCTGATTAAATTAAACCCTCGATCAACTTAATAATCTGATAAAGGTAGTTTTTATTTTGTTTACACTTAACAATTCACCATAGCTGGCCAGTGCAGTATTTTCTCCCAAGCTCTTTACTGCCTAAACCAGAGGTCGTAGATAAAACCCGACAGCAGAATCCTACTTCAATTTTAAATTGTATACAAGAAAGTTCCAATTTATTAACCCCCGGTAACACTAACCCCCCATGGGAATTTCCTTGCATGACTAGATAACCTCCTGAGGAAATTAAACCCCCCTGATGTCTTAACCCCCCGTAACATTAACCCCCTGTGAATTTCCTGGCATGACTACATTAACTCCTGAGCAAATTAAACCTCCTAAAAAAACTTAAAAATACTGACTTAAGATAGGTATGTATTATATTTATACTAAAAAAAATCACGATGCTGACCAGTGCAGACTTTCCTTCCATGCTCTTTACCGACTAAACCAGAGCTCGTAACTCAAATCTGAGGCCACAATCGAAAGTCAAAATTAAATTTCCGACAGGAAAGGTTTAGTGACTTTTTCTCGTATCTCCAACGGTTAAACCACAAAACGCCCTCAAACTCAAAAGTTTGGTTAAAATTAAACACTCCATTTTCCACTTCCTGGCAAACCTAATCTCGGACTGTAGTTGTCGCCAAAACCAGACAAAGCGGTTGCGGCTCCTCGGGGTGTATTGTTCTCATTTGGTTACCGCGCCGCACCCTTCCTGGAATCTAACGGGACTTATATCTAACCAGTCAAGTGTGTGTGGTACTTTGGGTACAAAGTTAGACAGTAATCTGGAGGGATTTATTGCACAGATGTCATGTCTAAATTTCAGAGTATGTTCACCTACACAAAATATTTTTAACTTAAATTGTTTTTTATAATACGATTAAAGACTAAGTGAACGAGAGACAGTTTTGTCTTGAAAGTATTAGCAACTGCTAAATAAATGCTAGAAGAACACATTTTATGCGTAATTATTTTGTAAAAGTATTTAGGCTGTATTATTTTCAATGTGATTACAGAAGAGCATGACAAGTTTGGACGTAGGCTACTACTTGTGTTTTCCGGAAATTATCAATTTCAATTCGTTTCTTGATACTTTATCGATGTTTTAAGCTTCAGAATCACAGCAACAAATTTATGAAAGACTCTGCTAGACCAAATTCCAGATATTTTTAGATTCTATCCCTCTAAACGGCAGTTGTGATAATAACATTTATACAAGGTTTTTAAAAGTTAAAAAGTAACTCTGTTTGTTGTTGATATCCACATTACTGTATTGACTGAGCACTGCGTACTTAATTATTTGCCATAACGTATTGTTAAAAATATAATTTTCTTTGAATTTAAAATTTCTTATCTGAATAAATTTAACGCTCATCAGTTATTTTAAAGAAATTATAAATAATAAAATCACCAAACTTACTATTTGTAAACTAATATTTTAAACAGATTATAATAATAGTTTAATTATATTAGGATAGCTATGCAGCTAAAACAATAGTTTTACTGAGTAATTAATAACATTAACAAGATATTTCAATTAATAAGATATTTTAGCTGTAGTGAAGCTGTAAAGACCAGGAGGGTGTAGCCCGAAGAAGTATTTTTAAAATATGAATACATCTTTATGTTAAGCAAGGGGCCTTAATAATGTGTATATACAATCGGTTAGACATACACGGACATACTGTAATAATTTTTTAATAGTATACGCTTTAATATTATTATTAACCATCACGAGATTTTAGCGAATGGGACTGTAATGGTTCCATAGTGGCAATATTGACATTATATTGTCGTTAAACACGTACTCTTTGATAAACAGTGCATATGGTACGTAAGGCAACACTACCACCAATATTAATTTACCATTTCTACCAGAGAATAGTCCTGTTTTGTATATTGAAATTATTATATATTTTATTATTTATTATATATATATATATATTTATCAAACAGAGATAAATTTAAAATAATATGTACTATTTGTGATTTTAAACGAATTAAATTACATTTATTAAACTAGATCAAATGGAGAATAAATAGATTTTATATTCTGATATTTTTTACAATATCAACCTTTATAACTTACGGTCCCCAGTTTTCTTAAATTTTTCATGAGTACAAAAAAATTGTCTATCAAGTAGGAATAAATAATATGACCACTACATTAACACATTTATAATTATGTAGTAGAATAATTAGTTTATTTGCTATAATAATCTACAAACTATATGACACAAAAATACCATGCAATAGCAATGTCCACCACCACAGATCTCTATGTGCACGGGTGGAGGGGGGAAAACTGGTTTTTCTCGATGCGTGACGTCACGGCTGGATGCGCGCGCCATCTTGTCTTCTAGTTCCCGCCACTCAACTCCATTTCCTTCATACGTTGCTTGGAACTCGTCTGAGTAAGTTCTTGTGCTGATAGGTCGTTGTTGGCTGCCTTTAAGATTTGATTGTTTTTGTGCGTTAGATATTAGAATACTGTTCAAGTTATTGTATTGTTATCAGGATATTGTTTATATAGTGATGGATAAGTTAGAAATGAGTTTGGACGACATAATTAAACAGAGTGAGGAATTTAAGAACAACGCCAGTGGTGGTGGAGGACCCATGAGAAGCAAGAGAGGTAGATTTAGTTCAGCAGCGAGAACTCCCTATTCTCAAGTAAGTACACTTTGTATGTAACAGATTATTTAGAAAGAATTACTAGACTACCTTCCTATTTATATATGTATCCGTAATCAATTAAGAAAATTTTAACGTTTAAGACTAAGTGTGATAAATATTAGGCTTAAATATAGAAATAAAATATTTTGAAGTCTTGGCGAGTCGTAAATAAAAATAGATAGGGCTACGTTAATAGCAAATTTGTTTTAGTTCGGTTGACAAAATTTGTTTTTATTATTATGTTTTACTTGTTAGGCTTTAAATAAAGTAAATTATTAAGTATTAAACTATTGTCTCTACGTTTTATAATGATATTATTAGCCTAAACTAAAACAGTGGTTTTAGCACAATACAGTTGTGCTATAGGCGTAGATATTCCTATTTTTTCAGTCGAGCAGATAGCGTATTGGCCAAATACAAAATAATTGAATCGTAAAATGTAAAGGCTCTGTGGTGTAATGGTAGCACATTCACCCTGAAAGTGAGAGATCCGGGTTCGAGTCCCGGCGGAGCAGGTACTCTTTGCGATTCAATGTTTATTGGAAAAATTTAAATTAGGCTATTGCCATTTACACAAATTTGATTAATGAATATATATATATATATATATATATATATATATATATATATTTATACCTGTAAATTTACCTGTATACATACACAGGAATATTTAAAGGTTTTTCAAAAGAATGGGATACTATAGTTGAGGTTATATCCATTAAATAGTTTAACTTTTGTCTATCTTAAATTTTAGTGCTTATAGATGCTTTTCAAACAATGGAAATTTTTTTAAATAATTCACGGTTTTATTCGTGTATTTACTTTCAGCCTCCTGACGATAGCAACAGCCGTTGGCAGCATGATCTGTATAATGGCCGGACTCTCTACAACAGCAGGGGAGCAGGAGGTCTAAGCATGACAGGAGGTGGTGCAACACTAGTCGTCTCAAACCTGGACTATGGGAGTATCAAATTCAGACATGCAGGTAAAAAAAGTTTTATATTTCATATCCGAATACAATTTGTTTTTAAATTCGTGTGTGTGTAAATATTTTACTCTGCTAAATGCTGTAAACGAATTAAGATATAGCTGGTCAAAACAAAAGAATATTATTGTTGTATACTATTGTCGCAACTTTAAACAAATTTAAAATTAAAGGCGTATATGTTAGATTATTTGTTATATAGGCCCCAATTATTACATTATATATACATTCATATTCATACTATCTTTATACTAATAATAGGTCAAATTAAATTATACCAAGGCTTAGTAAAAGTACCAATAAGTAGCTTTTTTACACCAGACATTTGAGTTTCTTCTTTATTCTTGTAAAAGTAGATTTTAAATTACAGCTTTATGTAAATTAAAATACATTTGTATTCATAAAGTATAATAATTTTTAAACCTCTCAATAATTTTATTAATTTTTATGGTGCATTCACAAGAACACATGCACATATTTATATTATTGTTCGTAGTTTTAATAGTTAATACCTTTTTTCCAGAAACTCTTCTCAGAATCTGGTCCTCTACACAGTGCAACGGTTAATTATGACACGTCTGGTCGCTCCATGGGTTCAGCGTACGTCGTATTTCACCGAAAAGCAGATGCAGTCAAAGCTATGAAACAGTACAACAGGGTTCCTTTAGATGGTGAGTACAGTATGTATAACAGTTAGTTTTCATGCTATAATGGGTAGGGAATCAAAGAAAAACCATTTATAAACATTTACTACCGTTGTATTACAAGAAACGCTTTACATTTCTCGGATTTGGATATCCTCTTTCTCTTTTTAATTTGTTTAAAGTTCACTTGTAACACAATGAATACATATTATTTAATTTGAACAAAAAGGCTTAAGGCCAATAAGTTATCATCCATAAAAACGTTGATAATTTGGTTAATTACGTGCTGAAGATATGTGTCTAACGCAATCCTTCTCGTGTCAAATCCTGTTTGCATGTTATTATTCACACTGCCTTAAAGTAGTGGATAACATAATCACCGAATATCTTTATTACGTTATAAACCCGTTTACATATTGTGTTGCATATTTACAGGTCGACCCATGCAGATTGAAATAACCACGTCTGATGTTGCCGTTATGAAGGGGCAAGCCAACCGAGTCAGAGAAGGCTTCGCCCGCAGGCCTAGTGCTAGACGTTTTGGCCGCAAAGATGGTGGACGAGGTGAGAAAATTCTTTTAATTAAAATCTTTTTACTTTGACCTTCTACTATTCTATATTGGTATGAAGGGGATAGGTTTCCGTATAACTAATGAAAACTACGGTAGGTAATTATTAAAAATATGGATTTACTTGTATATAAAAGAATTAATGATTGGGGAAAAAAAAACTTTTAAGATGTAAATTTGTCTTGTCCTTGATGACAAATTCACTCATTTCATCATTCTCATATTAAAGTTGTGTTCCCTTAAAATAATAAATAACTGTATTGAAGTTAATGCGAATTACATCAATAGAAGTTCGCTCAAGTTTGATATTTCCTGTTGCAGGTTTCAAAAGAGGTGGTCATGGCGACGAAAGAGGTGATGGACGAGGAACGAAAAATAAAATCCCAACTGCAGCGGAGTTAGATGCGGAATTAGATGCGTACATCAGCGAAAGAAAGTAATGTAATCTGAACGTAAATGAAGTCTATATATTGTTAATACAAACATGTACAATTTATAGATGTTATTACCAATTTAGTCGACATACTTGTAGTTATAACATGCAAATAGAGGTTATATATGTACATTTGACAACACTATGTCAATAAATAACTCAATTTTGTTAGCTTATCATTAATTTGTTGAATTTTACTCTACATCGGTGGATTGAAAAAATGTGCAATCAGTTCAAATTCAAAATCCCGTTTTGTTGCTTATGGTTTAAATATCATTTTCCGAAATTATTATTAATTATAGCAGTCTGAAAGTATATTTTTTATGTATATATACACTTGTTAAATGAGATATAATTGTCTAGACTATTTTTGTGTAAAAACCCTTGTAGATATAAAATATGATAAAACGTTTTTAAACATGATTGCTGTTGTTCGAACTTTGGTTAGCTTAAGTGAAATATTTGAATGTACATTTTATTGTCCAGATAATTTATTCTATTATTAATAGGTAATAATTGATTTTAATTATTATAGATCACTTTTTAATTAGCATTATAACTTACGTAGAACAATATGTTAAATTTACACATTATATCTACTAAATAACATGTTGTGGCCATTATTATTTACTTAGATTTGTTACATTGCATGTTTTTGTTGATACGGATAATTGATATTAACAGATTTTTAAATAATTATAAGAAATCTGTTACATTTAAAAAACCGAAAATACTTTTGTGTGTGCATATTATAATGTTCAATAACTAATAAAATTTATGTTTAAACTACAATTTGAACCGCAATGAAGTAGTACCTTAATGGAAATATTTTATTTACAGAAAATTATCTTGACTAGACAACGTGTAGTTTTATTTTATTTGTTAGTCATGTATTGTTCCTTTATAGGATACGGGTTGTTCTTGAAGTTCGCTAATGGCTTTTTATGTGTGTTTGTAATTGTACGATTATGCGTTTGTTTATTATAGTAAACAACTCTTTTGACAGTTCAAGATTTATTATACATTGTTATGCATGTACATATTTCATTTTATATATACGAACGCTCAGCTAACATGTTAAAAAGACGAAATTCATTGCGTGTATAACTCCACTAAAACATGTATATATGTACATAGAATAATTTTTATTTGTTTCAAATCATATTGTTTTATTTACTGTTTTGACAAAAAATGTATTGTAATAATCCTGTATTTCACAATTTGTTATTAGATTAAAAGAGGTGTCTCATATTTAGAAAAACTTAATAAATTAAAAAAGGTTTTATCTAAACTGTGTTGTTACTTTTACCTTGTGTGTATTTTATATAAGGGGTGAGCACTTTCCAATTGATAATATCAGGTATTTTTGAAATTTGAAAATTTATTACTGCTTGTTCTTAAATAGTTTTTCAAACGTAAAAATTTATTTTTAAATTGAAAATTTTATTATTATTCTCATTGTATTATCCAATCTAAAGAACTGGTACTTATTTTGGGACAAATATAATTGACATCATAAATAAAAAGTTTTATTTAAAAATATGGTTCTATTTTAAGATATTACGTATTTTAATAAAATATTATGATAAGATATAAGAAAATTTTAAAGAAATTAAATTATGGTATCCATTTAATACGCATATTGAGAGTAATATATGAACATTTCTTACCATTAAATAATTCTAAACATCTTGACAAGACATAAATACATTGTACAACCTTGGCTGTTACGAGAACAATATAAAGTTTATGATTAATTTCTATTACTATGCTTGGTTCAAAATACATTTTTAAGACTGTATGGACTCAACAGATACTTTTTAATATTATTTGTAAAGTAATGGTTATGTTATTTTGTTAAGATAAAAGTTAAATTTAAAAAATTTCATAGTAATTTAGTTTTTTGGTTGAACATCAGGAAAACCATACAGGGGGTGGAAAAGCCTGTCAGTCTAACAAAATCTTGAAAAAAGAACATAACTATACATTGCTTAATTTCCACACAATGAACACCAAGTTGGATTATGTTGCATGTCTCACTCCATGGAATTTGGATAAATGTGAGCAATCGTTTATATAATGGTTTTATGGGTATCTATGATGGCATTTCTTTGAAGCCCGATAGCGGAAGAACCGTTAGAGCTAGCTTGAATTTGAGAAAAGATCGTTAGTCGGGACTGACATAAGCCCCATCCCGCGAATTTCATGGTAGAAGAATTCCTGATTAAATTAAACCCTCGATCAACTTAATAATCTGATAAAGGTAGTTTTTATTTTGTTTACACTTAACAATTCACCATAGCTGGCCAGTGCAGTATTTTCTCCCAAGCTCTTTACTGCCTAAACCAGAGGTCGTAGATAAAACCCGACAGCAGAATCCTACTTCAATTTTAAATTGTATACAAGAAAGTTCCAATTTATTAACCCCCGGTAACACTAACCCCCCATGGGGAATTTCCTTGCATGACTAGATAACCTCCTGAGGAAATTAAACCCCCCTGATGTCTTAACCCCCCGTAACATTAACCCCCTGTGAATTTCCTGGCATGACTACATTAACTCCTGAGCAAATTAAACCTCCTAAAAAAACTTAAAAATACTGACTTAAGATAGGTATGTATTATATTTATACTAAAAAAAATCACGATGCTGACCATTGCAGACTTTCCTTCCATGCTCTTTACCGACTAAACCAGAGCTCGTAACTCAAATCTGAGGCCACAATCGAAAGTCAAAATTAAATTTCCGACAGGAAAGGTTTAGTGACTTTTTCTCGTATCTCCAACGGTTAAACCACAAAACGCCCTCAAACTCAAAAGTTTGGTTAAAATTAAACACTCCATTTTCCACTTCCTGGCAAACCTAATCTCGGACTGTAGTTGTCGCCAAAACCAGACAAAGCGGTAGCGGCTCCTCGGGGTGTATTGTTCTCATTTGGTTACCGCGCCGCACCCTTCCTGGAATCTAACGGGACTTATATCTAACCAGTCAAGTGTGTGTGGTACTTTGGGTACAAAGTTAGACAGTAATCTGGAGGGATTTATTGCACAGATGTCATGTCTAAATTTCAGAGTATGTTCACCTACACAAAATATTTTTAACTTAAATTGTTTTTTATAATACGATTAAAGACTAAGTGAACGAGAGACAGTTTTGTCTTGAAAGTATTAGCAACTGCTAAATAAATGCTAGAACACATTTTATGCGTAATTATTTTGTAAAAGTATTTAGGCTGTATTATTTTCAATGTGATTACAGAAGAGCATGACAAGTTTGGACGTAGGCTACTACTTGTGTTTTCCGGAAATTATCAATTTCAATTCGTTTCTTGATACTTTATCGATGTTTTAAGCTTCAGAATCACAGCAACAAATTTATGAAAGACTCTGCTAGACCAAATTCCAGATATTTTTAGATTCTATCCCTCTAAACGGCAGTTGTGATAATAACATTTATACAAGGTTTTTAAAAGTTAAAAAGTAACTCTGTTTGTTGTTGATATCCACATTACTGTATTGACTGAGCACTGCGTACTTAATTATTTGCCATAACGTATTGTTAAAAATATAATTTTCTTTGAATTTAAAATTTCTTATCTGAATAAATTTAACGCTCATCAGTTATTTTAAAGAAATTATAAATAATAAAATCACCAAACTTACTATTTGTAAACTAATATTTTAAACAGATTATAATAATAGTTTAATTATATTAGGATAGCTATGCAGCTAAAACAATAGTTTTACTGAGTAATTAATAACATTAACAAGATATTTCAATTAATAAGATATTTTAGCTGTAGTGAAGCTGTAAAGACCAGTAGGGTGTAGCCCGAAGAAGTATTTTTAAAATATGAATACATCTTTATGTTAACCCTTATAACGTCAGTATATCTTTTCACGACTTCCAGCAAACGGCACAATATAAAAAAAATTTTTTTTAATGTGTAAAGTTCATTTTTATTTTTACTTTCTATAATATTATGGTAAGTATAAAAAAGTAAAAATTTTAAAATTATCTTGTCCGTACATATATAATATATGGGACATTAAATTGTAGATATAAATAAAGTCAAAATAAGAGGCACGCAAAATTTTATTAGCTAAACTATAAACATTACCAGACAATTATATAAATTACACTTGTGATAAATATAAAAAAGAAATGCATGATTGTAAATATACAACTAACCTAATAGTGTTCTTTTATATAAACAGAAAACACGACGAAGGAAACCGACTCAGCGATGGTTAGACATGCACTACCTGAAGCCAAACTGCAAACAAAAGCGCGCGCGCTGTACGGCGTCTGTGCCGTGTGGCAGGGAGAGTGTTTCAAACAACGTAACGCGACAGCTATATTTTGACGCTTGACATAGGTCAATAACCCACACACATGGTTGACGCATACCGTTAGTGACATTGATCGGATTTAAAAGGAACTTAAATTTGCTATAGACGCAGTTTTGTGTCGATGCGCCGTACCGCGTCTTTGCCGTTTGGAGATAGTTTGTCTATGCGCCATACGGCGTCTGTGGCGTTATAAGGGTTAAGCAAGGGGCCTTAATAATGTGTATATACAATCGGTTAGACATACACGGACATACTGTAATAATTTTTTAATAGTGTACGCTTTAATATTATTATTAACAATCACGAGATTTTAGCGAATGGGACTGTAATGGTTCCATAGTGGCAATATTGACATTATATTGTCGTTAAACACGTACTCTTTGATAAACAGTGCATATGGTACGTAAGGCAACACTACCACCAATATTAATTTACCATTTCTACCAGAGAATAGTCCCGTTTTGTATATTGAAATTATTATATATTTTATTATTTATTATATATATTTATCAAACAGAGATAAATTTAAAATAATATGTACTATTAGTGATTTTAAACGAATTAAATTACATTTATTAAACTAGATCAAATGGAGAATAAATAGGTTTTATATTCTGATATTTTTTACAATATCAACCTTTATAACTTACGGTCCCCAGTTTTCTTAAATTTTTCATGAGTACAAAAAAATTGTCTATCAAGTAGGAATAAATAATATGACCACTACATTAACACATTTATAATTATGTAGTAGAATAATTAGTTTATTTGCTATAATAATCTACAAACTATATGACACAAAAATACCATGCAATAGCAATGTCCACCACCACAGATCTCTATGTGCACGGGTGGAGGGGGAAAACTGGTTTTTCTCGATGCGTGGACGTCACGGCTGGATGCGCGCGCCATCTTGTCTTCTAGTTCCCGCCACTCAACTCCATTTCCTTCATACGTTGCTTGGAACTCGTCTGAGTAAGTTTCTTGTGCTGATAGGTCGTTGTTGGCTGCCTTTAAGATTTGATTGTTTTTGTGCGTTAGATATTAGAATACTGTTCAAGTTATTGTATTGTTATCAGGATATTGTTTATATAGTGATGGATAAGTTAGAAATGAGTTTGGACGACATAATTAAACAGAGTGAGGAATTTAAGAACAACGCCAGTGGTGGTGGAGGACCCATGAGAAGCAAGAGAGGTAGATTTAGTTCAGCAGCGAGAAACTCCCTATTCTCAAGTAAGTACACTTTGTATGTAACAGATTATTTAGAAAGAATTACTAGACTACCTTCCTATTTATATATGTATCCGTAATCAATTAAGAAAATTTTAACGTTTAAGACTAAGTGTGATAAATATTAGGCTTAAATATAGAAATAAAATATTTTGAAGTCTTGGCGAGTCGTAAATAAAAATAGATAGGGCTACGTTAATAGCAAATTTGTTTTAGTTCGGTTGACAAAATTTGTTTTTATTATTATGTTTTACTTGTTAGGCTTTAAATAAAGTAAATTATTAAGTATTAAAACTATTGTCTCTACGTTTTATAATGATATTATTAGCCTAAACTAAAACAGTGGTTTTAGCACAATACAGTTGTGCTATAGGCGTAGATATTCCTATTTTTTCAGTCGAGCAGATAGCGTATTGGCCAAATACAAAATAATTGAATCGTAAAATGTAAAGGCTCTGTGGTGTAATGGTAGCACATTCACCCTGAAAGTGAGAGATCCGGGTTCGAGTCCCGGCGGAGCAGGTACTCTTTGCGATTCAATGTTTATTGGAAAAAATTAAATTAGGCTATTGCCATTTACACAAATTTGATTAATGAATATATATATATATATATTTATACCTGTAAATTTACCTGTATACATACACAGGAATATTTAAAGGTTTTTCAAAAGAATGGGATACTATAGTTGAGGTTATATCCATTAAATAGTTTAACTTTTGTCTATCTTAAATTTTAGTGCTTATAGATGCTTTTCAAACAATGGAAATTTTTTTAAATAATTCACGGTTTTATTCGTGTATTTACTTTCAGCCTCCTGACGATAGCAACAGCCGTTGGCAGCATGATCTGTATAATGGCCGGACTCTCTACAACAGCAGGGGAGCAGGAGGTCTAAGCATGACAGGAGGTGGTGCAACACTAGTCGTCTCAAACCTGGACTATGGAGTATCAAATTCAGACATGCAGGTAAAAAAAGTTTTATATTTCATATCCGAATACAATTTGTTTTTAAATTCGTGTGTGTGTAAATATTTTACTCTGCTAAATGCTGTAAACGAATTAAGATATAGCTGGTCAAAACAAAAGAATATTATTGTTGTATTACTATTGTCGCAACTTTAAACAAATTTAAAATTAAAGGCGTATATGTTAGATTATTTGTTATATAGGCCCCAATTATTACATTATATATACATTCATATTCATACTATCTTTATACTAATAATAGGTCAAATTAAATTATACCAAGGCTTAGTAAAAGTACCAATAAGTAGCTTTTTTACACCAGACATTTGAGTTTCTTCTTTATTCTTGTAAAAGTAGATTTTAAATTACAGCTTTATGTAAATTAAAATACATTTGTATTCATAAAGTATAATAATTTTTAAACCTCTCAATCATTTTATTAATTTTTATGGTGCATTCACAAGAACACATGCACATATTTATATTATTGTTCGTAGTTTTAATAGTTAATACCTTTTTTCCAGAAACTCTTCTCAGAATCTGGTCCTCTACACAGTGCAACGGTTAATTATGACAAGTCTGGTCGCTCCATGGGTTCAGCGTACGTCGTATTTCACCGAAAAGCAGATGCAGTCAAAGCTATGAAACAGTACAACAGGGTTCCTTTAGATGGTGAGTACAGTATGTATAACAGTTAGTTTCATGCTATAATGGGTAGGGAATCAAAGAAAAACCATTTATAAACATTTACTACCGTTGTATTACAAGAAACGCTTTACATTTCTCGGATTTGGACATCCTCTTTCTCTTTTTAATTTGTTTAAAGTTCACTTGTAACACAATGAATACATATTATTTAATTTGAACAAAAAGGCTTAAGGCCAATAAGTTATCATCCATAAAAACGTTGATAATTTGGTTAATTACGTGCTGAAGATATGTGTCTAACGCAATCCTTCTCGTGTCAAATCCTGTTTGCATGTTATTATTCACACTGCCTTAAAGTAGTGGATAACATAATCACCGAATATCTTTATTACGTTATAAACCCGTTTACATATTGTGTTGCATATTTACAGGTCGACCCATGCAGATTGAAATAACCACGTCTGATGTTGCCGTTATGAAGGGGCAAGCCAACCGAGTCAGAGAAGGCTTCGCCCGCAGGCCTAGTGCTAGACGTTTTGGCCGCAAAGATGGTGGACGAGGTGAGAAAATTCTTTTAATTAAAATCTTTTTACTTTGACCTTCTACTATTCTATATTGGTATGAAGGGGATAGGTTTCCGTATAACTAATGAAAACTACGGTAGGTAATTATTAAAAATATGGATTTACTTGTATATAAAAGAATTAATGATTGGGGAAAAAAAACTTTAAGATGTAAATTTGTCTTGTCCTTGATGACAAATTCACTCATTTCATCATTCTCATATTAAAGTTGTGTTCCCTTAAAATAATAAATAACTGTATTGAAGTTAATGCGAATTACATCAATAGAAGTTCGCTCAAGTTTGATATTTCCTGTTGCAGGTTTCAAAAGAGGTGGTCATGGCGACGAAAGAGGTGATGGACGAGGAACGAAAAATAAAATCCCAACTGCAGCGGAGTTAGATGCGGAATTAGATGCGTACATCAGCGAAAGAAAGTAATGTAATCTGAACGTAAATGAAGTCTATATATTGTTAATACAAACATGTACAATTTATAGATGTTATTACCAATTTAGTCGACATATTTGTAGTTATAAAATGCAAATAGAGGTTATATATGTACATTTGACAACACTATGTCAATAAATAACTCAATTTTGTTAGCTTATCATTAATTTGTTGAATTTTACTCTACATCGGTGGATTGAAAAAATGTGCAATCAGTTCAAATTCAAAATCCCGTTTTGTTGCTTATGGTTTAAATATCATTTTCCGAAATTATTATTAATTATAGCAGTCTGAAAGTATATTTTTTATGTATATATACACTTGTTAAATGAGATATAATTGTCTAGGACTATTTTTGTGTAAAAACCCTTGTAGATATAAAATATGATAAAAAGTTTTTAACATGATTGCTGTTGTTCGAAGTTTGGTTAGCTTAAGTGAAATATTTGAATGTACATTTTATTGTCCAGATAATTTATTCTATTATTGATAGGTAATAATTGATTTTAATTATTATAGATCACTTTTTAATTAGCATTATAACTTACGTAGAACAATATGTTAAATTTACACATTATATCTACTAAATAACATGTTGTGGCCATTATTATTTACTTAGATTTGTTACATTGCATGTTTTTGTTGATACGGATAATTGATATTAACAGATTTTTAAATAATTATAAGAAATCTGTTACATTTAAAAAACATCATTCCATCTTCTGAACTGGTGACGGTAGAATAATTAGGTAGTGCAGTAGTGAATAATTGTTGGATGTGTTTATCAAAACGTAGTTTACTTCTTAATGTGAAATAAATTACATTGATAAATAGAATTTTTTTACAGTAATACAAATACCGTGTTTATATAAATACTTAGTTATAGTTATAATATGTTATAGTTTATTATGGTGATGGTTAATAATATACACTTTTATATAATTATTTTATATATCTTGCATGTTATATTAGATAGTTTAATTTTGTTTATTATTATTTGTATCTGTTTTTATGCTATTAATATGTAACTAATGTTTTTTAGGTTAATGGCTATGACGCTCCTTCATTGAGAAGGATAGCCAAAACACATTTTTAAGGCTGCCGTTGGAGGTCCAAAGCCCTCATGAGAAAAAGCCGATGGGAAGTGTGATTCCGCAAACATTGCAGCGAGAGAGTGATGAAGTATGCGGTACTCCCGAAATCGTAGCAATACATCTGCCACCCTTGAGTAGGCTACCATGTGACAACAGGTTTGCATATACTCGTTTCCTATTTTATATTAGGAACAACTATATTTAAGTGCTGTATTTCCGGTTGGTGGAATATATTTATATTTCTTATTTATATTCATTTTGTTTGAAGGCTTGTTTATAAGGCTCTCTAATAAAATGTAAAATTTTAAGTTTTAAAGTGATTGCCAAACTTTCCTACCTATTCTGGCCAACTTGGCTAGAATCGTTTGGTTATTTTTAAAAATTATTTTATTACCTTTTTCATTCTAGTGCCATCAAGTTCAAGAAGTGTGTTCATTAATTAACTCCATATTTTGTCAACTTTTAACTTTCGACAAAAATGGGAGAACCCTAAATAAAGAGTATTTATTTGCACAAACACAAATAAAGGTCGAAGATAGAGAGACGTGGCAACTTACGATACTTGTGTATTTTGTAATCAACAATTGGGGGAGAGTGGGCAGGAGTTGGTTCCGTTACAACCGAAATGAAACATCGAACAGGATATTGTCGAGAAAAAAATATTGCAATCATTTGTTATAAGGAGATATTATTGTGTAAGGTGTATGTAATATTTATTCATAATGTGAGGGGTTGTCAATCATTTGTTTAAACTTTCAATTAGGAGCTGCCCAGGTCCCAACTGGCTGAGTGGAATTGGGTTCCTTTGTGGTTACCTTGATCTTTGCGCTCCTAGGTACCCACGAAGGATAAAGGCGTGAACAGCAAAAAGTTGTGTTCATTTTAATTAGTTCTAGATTTCATAATACCGAATTTTTGGTTAAAATAGAGGAATCATGCCCATCTTCTAGCATCATAGTTACGTTTTTCTGTTGCTACTTATAGGGTTATTACCCGTATAGACTGTACTGCCTATATGTTGACCTGATTAATTCTTTGGATTTTGAACCGTTTCAGCTTAGTAAATGTTTGGAACAAAATTCATTTCACGTAAGAGTTATTAATTTTCTTGTTATATACATTTTATTTGTAATTTCTAATTTATTTTTAATTTTTATTATTTCTAAGATACGTCTGGATTATAGTTATTTCAGATGTGGGCTCTGTTTTTTATGAAATAAAATACAAATTTAAAAAAATTAAAATTTTTAGGTGACATTTGACATTTTCAATGTAAAATGTGAAATTTGACATTTTCAATGTAAAATGTGAAACCTCTCTGTACCGAAAGCGTGCGAGAGAGTCGGTGCCTAATGATATTCAAAATAAGAAAACCACATCTTACTTTTGTAATTGTCTTTACTTAGTTGATAAACATATGAAAGCTGTTTACGAGAACCATTTGTCAAACTTTGATTCTGAATAACTTTTATAGCGGGATATATTAGCCTAAATATTTGTAAGTAATTGAAATTAGTATATGCTAACTAAATAAATTAGCAATGCCTTACTAATTCTTGTTTAACTGTTAAAAATAAACAATTTTATATGCAGTAATGAACAGCTTTTCAAGAAAAAATAGTCTATAATTTCGTACTCATTCTGTTAGTTACTAAACCTTACTCGAGGGCTCTTTTGTGTTGTAGAAAAGATAAAATTGTCTCAGTCTATCTACTGAGGCATATAATTACATCAGTACTTGGAAATAAGTATTTTTTTAGATTTGTAATCTTATATTTTATATTAATGTTGTGTTTTTTTATTAATGATTTTTTATGGAGACTATCATAATACAACAATTAATTTGTACTCTTTTGGAAAATACATGAAAGGTGTCTGTTTTAATTGTCCCTTAAACCAAAAGTGCTCAGAAAGAATAGATTTATAAAGTCTCAGGTATTTGACACATCAGTTACACTTGGATATGTTCATGCATATGTGATAAAAAACTATAACAATTAAGAGAACTATATTCTAAATTATGTCTTACAGAAAATGTTTAGACAATTTGCAGTAAGATAGGAATGAGTTGAAATGATTGTACGCTATATATAATTCATACTAAACTATAAGTAATAGTTTAAAAACTGATTCAAACAGTTTAGTAGAGAATTATTGTCTATAGATTTAAATGTATTAAATTATTTTGAATAAAACACCAGATATTGTATTATAACGCAAAGTGTATAAGATACCTAATAATTCTATTTAAGTTTTTTACTTCAATAAGAGTTTTTTACATCCATAAAGTTTTAATAAAATAAAATTATATAAAAATATTTTCCTGCGCTATAAAGACCACGCTTTACTTGTTTGCTGATTCTCAATATTCCTTAGAGAAAAGACCACTGTGCCTGTTCATATGTTTATTACCTTATAAAGGAATATTTAATATTGATATTTCTTTTTAACATTTAACTTTTTAACAATGCTTTCTTCTTAGTGATAGTGTTTATGATGTAGGTCTATATTAGGTGGGACCGTATGGTATTTTTCAAAGGGATTTAGAAATATATATATCAAATAAATTTCAATGTGTATTGTGTGATCAGAGGTTAAGTTACATTTTTAATCAGACCTAAAGAGCCCATTTATTTTAGTTAAACAATGTAATTCATTATAATCATCCGTAAATGAAACATTAGCGTTGGGGGCATAGTTTTAGTTCTGTTACTCAACTACATCGTTTTATAACGTTCTAAGTTCATTGAAAAAAATTTAAGCATTGGGGGCATATAACGGAATCTGACCTCCAACAACTTAAGCAATGTATGCCATCTGAATAAAATTAAGAATGTCTGACTGAATTATGTTAAATTTTTTAAATTACTTATACTGCGTTCTAAAATGCTGTTATGAGATACTATAGATTGCTTTAAAACATACTTTTCATTGGAAGTATAATCACCTAATGTTTGTACGTATAATCACCAATACAGCATATTTAAGTTTATAAATGTGCCTCCGTTTTGTGGCTAGCCAAGAAGACTAGTAAAGAGAGTAACGTCTCATTAAGTTTAACCATAATTACAAATTCAGTTGGAGGAGACAATTGTACAACTAATTTTAACTGTCAAATTACGCAAACGTTTACCCGTAACATTTTTAGTTAGACACAATATATAACCTTGCAAAATTACATCAATAAATAATTACAAATACAGGCGGCCCCGTGAAAGTTATAAATAGTTGTTGGATATAGTACATTGACTGGAAAATTGGAAAATGTTAATAAAACAACATAAAAACCTTCATATCTGAGTTATAAAACACGTATAAAAGAGATATATGTAAATATAGGTTTGATATTACCGGGATTTTCAAATACAAAGTAAATCGATGAATCATAAATTTTCACTATATATGTAAATTACTCCGAAACTTTTAAGTGATTCTGAAATCAGCATTACTTATCCATGGGTAGGGTGTGACACATATTTGGTAACTTAATGTTGCAACGTGAACAGTTTTTGAAAGACTTGTTTTGAGAGCCGGTACTATTACTATTTCTAAGAATTATAAATAGTCTGCCATTCTTACAGACCGCAAAAGTATAATTTATGATGTCGGCAAGGGTTAGTAGACTTTCGGTTCTGGAATTTTCCAACCTTCAGAGTCCTTCAGTACACCATGGTCATGACAGGTACCGGGCGACCTTCTTGGAAGTATAGTTTGTCCGCTATCCAGAGGATTACAAGGCGACCTTTACTTTACACCCGAATGCGCGCGCACCGTGATTAGGGCAGCCCACCCTACCTACCTACCCTGACTGAGATGACTCACATAGTTGGCCTTACTCTGCAACATTGATATTGTTATATTTGTTATGTTTTGTTGGTTAATATTTCTTAAAGCTATGAAATCTGCATTTTATTTCTTGAAAACCGAGTCCAAACAAAAAATAACTAAATATTTTTTACGTATCTTAGAAATAAAACTGTCAATGATTACTATATTTATAAATACAACAGGAATGTCGAAGACATTTCGTGTATGCTCTCTATTATAATCAACAAATCATAAAACAAGTCACTGTATTTGTTGCCTACATTTAGTCGCGATTATCCACAAATTAGTTTTTGCTACGTTTTTAAAACACTAAACCGGATCTTTAAAGAGAACTGAGAGAGGAACTATGGAGAACATTTTTTTAAATGTCAAAAAAGTAAATACTAGTTATTCGTGTGTTTTGAAATCATTTGGTTCATTATATTATGTATTTAAACCTTGCGTTAATGGAAGTTAAGAATTTTCAAAGATTGTTAAGCTATATTTTCGTCATACATTTAAATATAAAATACATAATTTTTTTAGGATTTCAGTATTGTTCATATTATACATAGAACAAAAGAGTTATATAGTAGTTTTTTTTTAATATAAATTAACACATTCAGCGCCAGGGCATATGACACAATCCATTTAGCACGGGCCATTAGGTTTTTCCATATATTATCGGTCAGGGCCATGTGTATCAACAATGATACACGCCCCATGTTACCAAGTGGACCGCGTGTGTCATTTCTTATACATACGTCAGTTTCTAGTTTGAGCCATATGTATCAAAACTGAGCTCTTCTACAATGCTTTTAACACTATAGACTGAATGTCATGGCCCAGGCCTACCACAGAACCCGGCCAGTTCCGGCCCAGGACGTCAGATTACTGTTTAGATCACAGGTTTCTAATGAAGTACATACACTCTATTTCTAAACATGTTTTATTATACAAATGTCTATATACGACTGGTAAAATATAAAATGAATATTAAATGGGTACCTATAAAATAAAAGATCATTAGCTGAGCTGCTAAAATAAAAACTGTAAGTTTTCGTGAATTAGAAAACTAGTGTTTGTTGTTGAAACACGTACGGCACATGTAGGGATATCCTTCGCAAGTGTCACATACCGTGTAAACAATGAGCGGTTTCTGCTCATCGTGTTTCTGGCAAGTGGTATATCGTACAATTTCTTTTTACTCCAATAGACACGTAAATTTTGAAATTTGACTAAGCCCATCCAGCCAAGAAGACCTATAAATTTCTTTATTTCTACGGCGTCTGTCGGCTCCCAGTCATGGAGTCTTGATTGAGGTTAGAATATTAGAAAATTAGAAAACATCACTTTCATTTACAATATTTTGCATAGCATAAAGATTCGTTTGTCAACCATCAAATTGATTATTTCATCGTCAATAAAATACAAAAAATAATCAACTGGATTTTTATTTGCTAATTGTACACTAACTTCTGGATTTATTCCTGCCCGCCCAGTAAAAGAGAATGTTTTTTGTCTTCCTTGCCAATCTTCCCATTTGATGTCCCTTTCTGTTCCAAAAACTGTCAATTTATATTCATGCTCCATTGCAGTCCTCTTCCTTTTCTTCTCTTATTTTTTTCGCTTTCCTTCTGTTTGAGACTCTTGATAATTTTCTTCTTCGTTGTCGTCATCTTCATCAAAATCATCATCGCCATTATTATCTTCATCTTTTTCACAATAATTCTCTTCCTCTTTATTTTATTCCTCGCTAGTGTCACCCGTTTTGTCTATTTCATCTTTGTCTTGTTCAGTTTCGTTCTCAGTAACTTTCCTGTTATTATTTTTTTTATGTCATGTAAATTTTCTTTTTTATTGTTGTTTCAACTTTATGTTTCTTCATACTTCTTGCTTGAATTTTTTTTTTCAGTTGCCCCTTTTACAGCTTTCTTTCTTTTTCGGTAGTTTTTCTTTTTTAGTAGTTTTTCATATTCACTATCTTCACTACCCACATCCTCTCTGGCTGTAATTGAAGGTCTTGATGCTACATTGTCTTCATCACCTTGTCTTTCAAATCGTTTTTTAAATAGTCGACTGAATCGTGGTTTTCGAGTGTCACTATAATCACTGTCCACACTTGGATGATATTCCGGACCACGATCAGAGTCAAATACTTCGCTTTCCCCACTCACATTAACATCACTATCGTCTTCATTTGGCTCTCGTCTTCATTGACTTCATTTTTCTTGGAGTAAAATTGTCACCTTTGTATACATCATCGTCTTTTTTTGTAGAATTATTTTCCTCCATTTTCTAACACTAATAAATCAGCATGTCAACCTGAAGAACAGGGCTATTCGTAAAATTCAAGTATAATAATACAAAAATTATCAAGTGTGCAAAAATGATACATATGGCCCCTACCAAACAAAATTTTAGTTGATTGTCACAGTCTGGGCCACGTGTATCATTTTTGCACAGACATGAAAAATTAACGTACTGCCAATACTGTTCGTCTGATTTCAAAAAGAATTATAGTACTATGTTTCTAAAAGCACTATTGATCTTAAATCGCACTTGGCCCCTGACGGTAAAAATGAAAATTTTACCTCGGCCCCTGCCTTAACAGTTTTGTGTATCATAAATGATACACATGGCCCACAACATTAGTGCTGGTGTGTATCATTTATGATACACATGGCGCTGAATGTCTTAAAAAATATACATAAAGTGAGAGTATGGGTTCATTAACAGTGGATCAAGTATGTTTTGCTAATCAATGTTTATTTAAAAATAAAACAATTAGTACATAAAACATTTTTATATATAGATAAATAATGTTTTCGTTTAGTAGTACCTAGAGTCAATTTAAATTCTTTTTAAGTTTCAAATGGCTTTTAAATAGTCCTCCTCTAACATAAAATAATAATTGAAGCTATTTCAAGAATTTGAACTATTTACTGAATACAAAACAAAAAACCATACAATAGAAAATATATTTAAAGACATTTGAGAATCATTCTAATTAAAATTCGTCATAAAATTCTCTATCAAATCTAATGTAAATAACCGGAAAATAGATATCTATTACTTACAACTACACAATATAGAAGTTTAAACTGAAACAGGTAACTTTAATAACTTTTACAAAAATATATAGTAAGATTAAAATTATAAAAATGCTTTAGATGCAGCTGGGCAACTTTTATAGTGTTCCTTATGAGTACCAGTACAATCAGACCAATGTGTTAAAGATGTCGTATCTAATGATTACCTAACTATCGTAATTGCGCAAACCCTCATAATAAGGCAGAAATATAGATAGAGAAATGTAAACTAATGTTATCTTCCAAAATAACTTTCCTAAGTTTCGTAGTTGCCTATAGACAGGATTTTAACATATTACAATAATCTTAGTTAATCCTTTTCAACCCACCTCTCATACAGCTGACTCTGACCGACATTGGAAACTTTATAGTAAATTCTTCCTCAGCAGAGTAATACCAATTTAGTGTGTCAAGTTATATGTATTATAATATTAATATACAAATGTAGCCTATATAATTTTTAAGATTGCTAATTAATGGGAAATCATTGCTAGTTACGTAGTATTTTATTAATGTACACGTTTCTAGCCATCGTAAATATTAAACAGATTTATGTATCATTCAACAATATGTAGCTTTCTTGACTTAAATTGATTGCTATGAATTCGTAGAAAAAGGTAATGCAATATTTGCAAGCATTAAATAAATAAAGTGTTAAACGCTCGAATATGAATTTAATCCAAAAGAATAAATTAATGAAGTAATGTTTGTATTATAACAGGCGCAAATTAAATCGCAAATACCTTTATTTATATGTTTATTGATCCATTTAAATTTTTTACGCCAAGAACTTAAAAATTCTGGGTATTGTCCTAGGATTTGTAATATTTATTTTAGGTAAATCTAATTACTAATCTTATTCTACTGCTCTGTATTTCCTGATAATATAGTAACGTTAACCTCCACTCCAGGCTCCCCCACTCAAGGCTCCCCTACTACACAGTAGCCCCGCCCACACCTCTTACCCCCACCATCGGCAGCGAGACCTCAGAGACCACGCTGAACTTGGTCAGTCTCTCTTGAGGAGTGATACTGTGCTAGTCTTACGAGTGTTAAAAGCAAAGACCATGCGTAGCAACAACTTGATTAGGCGGCAACGCTCAATTAGAAATTGGCTGAGGTGAGTAATTTAATTAATATAGATGAGTTGTCATAGTATCTTTGTAAATTTCATACATACATAAATGCGTGGTAAATATACATTTTTTATACTGTTAGTGAATATTAAATAATTAATTCAAGTAATACTTACTGTAATAACAAATAAATAATTAAACTCATTTTATACTTCGTCTTATTATAACGAATACAAGTAATATTGAAGCTGATGTAAATGACTATCACTAAAATTGAATTTATAAAGTACAATGTAATTTAATATATTTTTATCCTTGATGGTGTTATAGTAGGCTATATTAAAAATATTGTTATTTTATAATTTACTAATTAATGCAAAGTAATATTCATTTACATAGTCTGAAAAATAACTATTAAGCATTGTATTTGTTCATATTGTATCTTATACATTTCATATATCATTATATACGTAATGCGTGGAAAATATGTTTTTTATATCGCTGTAAAATATTGTTCGTGAATGTTCGAAAAGTATTAACTAGTAAGTAATAATACGCTTTATTTTACTTTCTTGTCTTGTTATTAATAATAAACTTACGGTTGGTATGTTATGTCAATTTCTTTCAGATTTATGTTTATTGTTATTAGATTGTTCTAAGTAAACCACTAGGTAAAAAAATATGATATCAAAAATTTTACTGCATTAAAAAAATTACGGTTATACTCATAATAGAGTTGTTTTCTCTGTATGATGTTACTCTTTAAGAACGACATATGTATATATTATTTTTATTCTTATTTAATATAAAGATAGAAGATATATCTAAAGTTATTTTAATGAAAATTAATTTTGTTTTTTGAATAGATAATTAGCACTTTACTGGATTTCATCGTAATACAGATAAATAGATAAATGTACGAGAAAGTTTGAACAGACTTGATGTGATTACAGATACAAAATTTTAATCAACAGATGTTTTAAAATATTTTTTGTTTTGAAAACTTGACGTTCACATGTAAACAATAAAAAGAATAATAAACTAAATATATTATGAACGAAAATTGTGTGTGACATGAATAATAATAAAACTTGTTCTGTTTTGGTGTTTGAAGTATAAATAATAATATTTCAGATGAAATAATAATACGCTTTGTATTTTAAAATAGCGGATTAAAAATAAAGAAGTGTTAATTTTGTACTATTCAAATATAAGGTAAATAATGGTCACATTAAATAAATAGTGTAGAAAAATTATTATAAACAAACATTATTATTGATCATAGAAACAGTGTCCAAAAAGTCCGGAAAATAAAAAAAATTCTAGTTATAGATGAAATAAATACTTTAAGTTTTTCAACAATAACAGTTATATATTACGTCAGTTTCAACATTAGATTCCAAATGAGTGATAAACAATGTTTAACTCGAGTATTCTACCTGTTGACAGGATCAGCTCTTCTGTGAGGGGTAGAAGATTGGCGGTGAGCCGTGGGGAACTGAGAAGGCAGGTTCGCCATGAACCAGGACTTTTCCCCATCCTGTTGCTTCTGGCGAACGTTACCCTTGATGATATATTACCCGACGAACACTACGACTTGGGTAAGAAATAATAGTTATTAACATAATTGTTATTATTATTATTTTTTACTACTTTATTTAAAAAAATAATAATCTCTACTGTATAACTTCATTCCATATGTTGAGACATATCATATAAGTTACAATTTAACATATGCATATAGTCACAAATGAAATATTAGGAATATTTTTGTAATTCATGCTCGAGATAAACGAAAACATGTATTTTCATTATACAAGTTAGCAAAATTAAGTAATATTTATTAGTTACGTTACTTATTGCATACGGGGACCGAGGACGAAGATGTTGGAGCAGCCGCTGCCGCTGCAGATGGATTGGAAGAATTCCTACTTCCAGAGCGTGTCAGGATGCTGGTGGAGACTGAAAAGTCGCCTTCGTTCTTCCAAGAGCTGGAGAAATACGCCTGGAATCCGCAAGATTGTTCAAGGAACATCCATTTCAAGGTAGGTAAAAACAATGCTACACACCTAACTCCCATACAAGCTTTTCAACAAATTTGAACGAACAATTTAAATATACCAGTTTTTATAAACTACGTTTTGATACTTAAAAAAAAATTAAAATTGTCTACTATATACTACACTTTGAAAATAAAGCATGGTATATGTAGCCTATATATATAATTACCGTTAACTATAGTTGGCTTGTACATTTTTGAAATAATTCTGATACCGGCTAGATATGGTTTTGTTATTCTTGATATTCGCTTTATATCACTTATCTAACTATACCACCGATAAACACATTGTACTCATCATCTTACTGTAAACATAGCATGGGAATCTAAACCATGATAACAATTGTTTTGACATCTTTATAGGATAGCATTGTTTATGTATGAATAATTTTATTTTGAACTGTTTGGTGTTTTAAGGATTTAGCCTAAGATACATTTTTAACTACTTCAGATATATTACGCCTTTCATTTAAAATCTTTTACAATTAATTTTGTAATGCAAATTGCTACTTTACAGATAATCATGTTTACTTAGAAATAAATTATGACATACTAACAATATAGAACAATTATTTTTAATATCTTATCCTTATTTCAGGAGGAGTTCCCGCTAACATGCTTCCGGTCAACGTCCACTGGGGCAGCCGATGCCGTGAGGGGAAGAGTTGGATTCAGCCAGGGAATCCACATGTGGGCGATCCACTGGCCTGCTAAGCTCCGTGGCTTGCACCCTATGGTGGGTGTGGGTACAAAAGCTTCTGATCTACACGGCAACGGAATCAATGTAAGTTCTACATGTCTAGAACACAGATTATGTGAATAAATTTCTTTTTCAAAATAGTTCATAATTGTTTGATTGCATAAACTAATATTATATCACCTATGCATACTTTTCCTTTCACATTTTCCAAAGGAAAAAATTAAATTAAATATTGTCAGTGCATAATTCCTAGGTTTTTTTATAAGAATTACAACGCCTTTCATGTCCTTTGAATGTTGAATAAAACCTCATTGTTTGTTTCAGTCTATCGTGGGGAGTGACGATTAGTCCTGGAGATGGAACCTGAGCACCCTGAGACTACGTCACGACTGCAGCATGGACAGTGCCGACTATCCTGTTGTAGCACCTTACGATGATTTTGAAGTGCCCGACAGTTTTGGTGGTAAGACTTTAAGGCTGCTGTTAATTTAAGAAATTATAAACATGTATATTCATGGTACTTTTGTCCGTAATATTTCATATTTCAAGTACCATTCATTAAAACTTTTAGGTGAAATTTGACATTTTCAATGTAAAATGTAAAATTTGAAATTTTTATGTAAAATGTGAAATTTGACATTTTCAATGTAAAATGTGAAATTTGACATTTTCAATGTAAAATGTGAAACCTCTCTGTACTGAAAGCGTGCGAGAGAGTCGGTGCCTAATGATATTCAAAATAAGAAAACTACATTTTACTTTTGTAATTGTCTTTACTTAGTTGATAAACATATGAAAGCTGTTTACGAGAACCATTTGTCAAACTTTTGATTCTGAATAACTTTTTATAGCGGTATATATTAGCCTAAATATTTGTAAGTAATTGAAATTAGTATATGCTAACTAAATAAATTAGCAATGCCTTACTAATTCTTGTTTTAACTGTTAAAAAATAAACAATTTTATATGCAGTAATGAACAGCTTTTCAAGAAAATATAGTCTATAATTTCGTACTCATTCTGTTAGTTACTAAACCTTACTCGAGGGCTCTTTTGTGTTGTAGAAAAGATAAAATTATCTCAGTCTATCTACTGAGGCATATAATTACATCAGTACTTGGAAATAAGTATTTTTTTAGATTTGAAATCTTATATTTTATATTAATGTTGTGTTTTTTTTATCAATGATTTTTTATGGAGACGATCATAATACAAACAATTAATTTGTACTCTTTTGGAAAATACATGAAAGGTGTCTGTTTTAATTGTCCCTTAAACCAAAAGTGCTCAGAAAGAATAGATTTATAAAGTCTCAGGTATTTGACACATCAGTTACACTTGGATATGTTTCATGCATATGTGATAAAAAACTATAACAATTAAGAGAACTATATTCTAAATTATGTCTTACAGAAAATGTTTAAACAATTTGCAGTAAGATAGAAATGAGTTGAAATGATTGTACGCTATATATAATTCATACTAAACTATAAGTAATAGTTTTAAAACTGATTCAGTTTAGTAGAGAATTATTGTGTATAGATTTAAATGTATTAAATTATTTTGAATAAAACACCAGATATTGTATTATAACGCAAAGTGTATAAGATACCTAATAATTCTATTTAAGTTTTTTACGTCAATAAGAGTTTTTTTACATCCATAAAGTTTTAATAAAATAAAATTATATAAAAATATTTTCCTGCGCTATAAAGACCACGCTTTACTTGTTGGCTGATTCTCAATATTCCTTAGAGAAAAGACCACTGTGCCTGTTCATATGTTTATTACCTTATAAAGGAATATTTCAAATTGATATTTCTTTTTAACATTTAACTTTTTAACAATGCTTTCTTCTTAGTGATAGTGTTTATGATGTAGGTCTATATTAGGTGGGATCGTAAGGTATTTTTCAAAGGGATTTAGAAATATATATATATCAAAAAAATTTCAATGTGTATTGTGTGATCAGAGGTTAAGTTACATTTTTAATCAGACCTAAAGAGCCCATTTATTTTAGTTAACCAATTGTAATTCATTATAATCATCCGTAAATGAAACATCAGCGTTGGGGGCATAGTTTTAGTTTTGTTACTCAACTACATCGTTTTATAACGTTCTAAGTTCATTGAAAAAAATTTAAGCATTGGGGGCATATAACGGAATCTGACCTCCAACAACTTAAGCAATGTATGCTATCTGAATAAAATTAAGAATGTCTGACTGAATTATGTTAAATTTTTTTAAATTACTTATACTGCGTTCTAAAATTCTGTTATGAGATACTATAGATTGCTTTAAAACATACTTTTCTTTGGAAGTATAAATCACCTAATGTTTGTACGTATAATCATTAATACAGCATATTTAAGTTTATAAATGTGCCTCCGTTTTGTGGCTAGCCAAGAAGACTAGTAAAGAGAGTAACGTCTTATTAAGTTTAACCATAATTACAAATTTAGTTGGAGGAAACAATTGTACAACTAACTTTAACTGTCAAATTACGCAAACGTTTACCCGTAACATTTTTAGTTAGACACAATATATAACCTGGCAAAATTACATCAATAAATAATTACAAATACAGGCGGCCCCGTGAAAGTTATAAATAGTTGTTGGATATAGTACATTGACTGGAAAATTGGAAAATGTTAATAAAACAACATAAAAACCTTCATATCTGAGTTATAAAACACGAATAAAAGAGATATATGTAAATATAGGTTTGATATTACCGGGATTTGCAAATACAACGTAAATCGATTAATCATAAATTTTCACTATATATGTAAATTACTCCGAAACTTTTAAGTGATTCTGAAATTAGCATTTCTTTTCAATGGGTAAGGTGTGACACATATTTGGTAACTTAATGTTGCAACGTGAACAGTTTGACAGACTTGTTGAGTGCCGGTACTATTACTATTTCTAAGAATTATAAAAAGGAGAGTCTGCCATTCTTACAGACGCAAAAGTATAATTTATGATGTCGGCAAGGGTTAGTAGACTTTCGGTTCTGGAATTTTCCAACCTTCAGAGGTCAGTACACCATGGTCATGACAGGTACCGGGCGACCTTCTTGGAAGTATAGTTTGTCCGCTATCCCAGAGGATTACAAGGCGACCTTTACTTTACACCCGAATGCGCGCGCACCGTGATTAGGGCAGCCCACCCTACCTACCTACCCTGACTGAGATGACTCACATAGTTGGCCTTACTCTGCAACATTGATATTGTTATATTTGTTATGTTATGTTGGTTAATATTTTCTTAAAGCTATGTAATCTGCATTTTATTTCTTGCAAACCGAGTCAAAACAAAAAATAACTAAATATTTTTAACGTATCTTAGAAATAAAACTGTCAATGATTAGAAGAAAGATTGTCTAACCGAACATGAAAAGTTTAAACTAGACATTGTTTTTTAGGACATAAATGTATTTAAAAAAGAAATCTAAATAAATATAAACTTAAACCTTTTAATATGCTATTTACACAAATTATGTAAATCATGTTGTATGAAAACTCCCCTTTAATGAGATATGTAAACAGTCTGTGGTTTCCACTAAAAGATGATAGATTGGAATTAATCTGTAAAATTATAATTCATTCATAAAATTTAATACTCTCCTCGTGAGTACTCAACTTAAGAAAATAAAACATTGGTTTGAATTTGTTACTACTGGTCAGTATCTGAACAAATCTTCACTTTACAAAATAATTGACTACGTCGTTGCAAGTTATAAAGCAATAAAGACATATATATCATTGAATTACAAGCTGGGTGTACAAAAAACCACAAATCGTGTAACAGGCTTCGGATATCTTAAAATAAATACTTCACGTTTATAACTAATTTATTCAGATGGTTAGGCTACATGTTGAAATGTCTCATAACGCTACTCAGTTTTATTACAAATTTATTTAATCTATGATTGACACGTTGCCAACAAGGTTAAAAATAAATTCAAAGTAAAAATGTTCAATAATGTGCAACCAAATCTCATTAAGTGACAAACCATCAAAGAACTCAACGTTACCTTCGCACAAAGAAACGTTCCTGCAAATTTTCAAGCCTATAGATATTGCATATATAAAATCTTTCTCTAGATATCTTTCCGGAGAAACATATTGGAATGACAATAATACAGCTTTTCGAGCGTTTTACAATTAATGATTTAAAAATAAAAATGTTATAAATACTAATAAAATATTCCCTACTTGTAAAAATTTATCAAATATTCAATTTCTACTTTCGATTTTAGATCATATGGACACACACTTCTTTATTTGTATGAGATATATAATATACTCCTTTCCATTACTGTCTAAGATTCGGTTATTTTACAACCTTAAGCAGCAGCTGTGTATGTATATGACATATTTAATGTGAAGAGAGGATAATAACTGTATATATTGTTGTTTTCAACATAACACCGTATGAGTTCACTGCCAATTATCCCTTCGTTTTAAACTCAGTTTTTACAATTTTTTTGGGAAATGTATAATTATTTACTTATAATGTTTATCGAAATTATTAAATTGTTTTCATTGCACATTCAGAAATAAATTCAAATACCTTAAGTTGGATTGACTAAGTCTTTATCAATAAAATATCTTTCAAAATATTTTTTGTGATATTTCCTAGTTATTGAACGTGCCCAGATAGCCAGTATCAGGATTGGATCTTCCAGGAAGACTGGACTACACAAGGGCGTCATTGGTCAGGAGTTACCGCTTGTCCACAGTTTTATGACAAACAGGAGCCTGAGGATATGAGTAGTCTGAGGATTTATCCCCAATTAGGACCTCTGATGATAGTCCATGACCGCCGTTGTTATTTTTTATATCTAATCTTTCCTGGATGAGTCAGTTGTTCTATATTGTAGAATACATGATTCTCAGCTTTCGTAATCATACTATCAATATTTTGCAGAAAACCTTATGATGTGGTATAGGAGAAGAGAATATAGCTGGATAAGTATTGGACCTATACTGGAAATTACTGCTAATGACATCATGTGTGTATGATGGACCAGTATTCAACTTTAGCAAAAATATATTTTAATATTAGTGTGACTTCAAACTGTAATTCCTTAAATAATATTCCTGTACTTGCTCTTCAGTAAGAATCATTTCAGTTTTTGTACGATTTTTCTTTCTCCCGAAGCGTACTGGTGACTGATTTAGGGAACTTCCGGTAAATAAGATAAAATAAAATAAATTAGATAGTATATGTTAATTGTAAAATAGTATTTTTACTGCACTGCTCCTGGTTGCAATAAAAACTACTAATACTAAAATAAACCATAAAATGCACTTTTATTCTTCTAATTGCCAACATCATTTTCAAACTATTATTATTATTGTGGATATATTAGTAGATATCAAAGAAACCACCCTACTAACGTTAGTTCTGGGAAATTGTTTTTGATTTTCGATCATGACTCCCAGAATCTAAAACAGTTATAAAATTAATATACAGGGTGATTGGTATAAGTATACCAGCAGTTTTACTTCAAAATAACAAGAGACATAAAACGTTTAATAGACACTCTCCTGGATATTTATTATAAAACGTTGCGTGGATTTAAATTTGTTGTTATGTCACCCATTATCCTAAAATGGCAGCTAATTACAAAGTTGTAATAGAAAACAATTCTGAATATGTTCATTTCAGGCATGTACTAAAATTTGAAAACAGTTTTTGGTACTGTTAGTGATTTGACTATGAATTCTTGTTCCAATAAATCGATTAATCAAGAAGTGTGCCGGGCATTTTATTTAAATATTTAGGGATATACTCTACCATTAATTCATAATTAAATATCTTTCATATAAACAGATTGCATAATTAGAGTTTCTTACATTTTATATTTTATACGCGAAGTTTTTTATTACATTTCTGTAAACCTTTTATACTTGTTATGTATAATAGATAGTAAACCTAATCAATGTATCCATTTTACATACCAAATCGTGATACCTAGTCTCAAGCCGTGATATATATTTGGGTATCATATTTTTTATTTAAAAATTCGGGATTCAATAACAAATTACCGCGCTGCCACACAGTGATACAGCTATTTAGGTGATCGAATATAACGGTCATTAGAAGCACTTACGTTAAAGAAATATATTTTTTTTAAACACATATCAATAAAAAAGTACTTATGAACTAAAATTTAAATTTAACAAACGTTTATACTATAATTTAATAAAATTCGTGTGAAGTCGCGGTTAATAACTTACTATTAAAAGTAAATAAACATCGTCATATTAAGAAACCTAATTGAAATTTTTAACGCAACTCTAGTTTCTCTACTAAAAGAGTCCGCTAGAGAGTACAAAAGTTATTGTAATAAATAACTTAATTATTTATTATTATTAGATTGTTATAATAAAGAATAAGTGTTTTGAAATAACTTTTAATTTACTGAGGGTACATTTTTACCAGCTTCTTCTTATTGGAAAACTAAATGCTTAATATATAATCAAACACTCCAATAAATGAAAGATTTTTATTTTGTGAGGCCTTTCGTGCTCAAAGAAACACATCGTCTTTCAGTTATGTGGGTTCTGACGATGTGTTCTTTGAGCACGAAAGGCCTCACAAAATAAAAATCTTTCATTTATTGGAGTGTTTGATTATATATTAAGCATTTACTAAGGGTGTTTAATATATCCCACTGTGCACATACGCAAATATTATAAGGATTTTAATACTGCAATGTTACTCTGCTTTGTTGGTGATTTTTTTCCTAAATAAAAAATACAATCCTGGTAAAGCATGTGGACCTTCCGCCCAAAGACCTTTTTTCTAATTATCCGAAATGGAGAATAAATATTCAAAAACAATTTACAAATACTCATTAAAAGTTTTGTAAGACATTTTTGGATTTTAAAATTTTTAAAGAATCAACTTTTTGATTATGAACAAATGGGTTATTGTCGTTTACAAATTGTTCGAACCCTACTACTACTACTTGCAGTCATGAATAATATTTTATTCCAATACTTCAAAACTAGAAGATGTGAGTCATCGACACAGGAACGACAGGTAGGCCGGGCGGGCGCGTGTGACGTTGCGTGTGCGTATGGGTACAAGTCTCCTAGTAATCCTCTGGGGCTCTTGAGATAGCGGACAAACTATACTTCCAAGAAGGTCGGCCAGTACCTGGTATGACCTCTATGATCCGACTTCTGGTACCTGAAAAATCCCTTAACCGAAAGTCCAATAGTCATTGCCGATATCATAAATACATCTGCGATCTTTAGATGTGGCAGCCTTTCATTATTATTATTCTCAGAAATTTTATTAGTGGTACTGCACTCAAAAAGTTTTTCAATCAATTCACATTGTATCGTTAACCTAATGTAAATGTTCCAAGGAACCATTCCTTGTCCAACTTCAGAGAGCCTCTCTTTTCAAAAGTCGTAGAAATAATCAAACGCCCCATAATTACTAGGCTAAAAGTACAGTAATATTAAAAAAGTTTAATTTTGTAGTTTAAGATGGAAAAAGGTAATTTTTATAATATTCTACAATAACATCAAACATACCAACAATCCTTAAAGGCAACCGGGCAACGTTACTAGTATTATTAATGACTACGATTACAATCAGTATAGCCTAATATATTAAGGATGCCATATATCAGATAATTACTGAATTATCCAATGGAAATGTGTAAGTACGCAAACTTTCGTAGAAAGGCAGAGAAACATGATAAGAGAAAAATTAACTAACGGTATCTTCCAACATATTTTTCTTTTTATAAAAGAACACTATTTGTGAACACGCAATATTTTTCATATAGTTAAAAAGAGCATGTAGCATTCCTTATTCTTACATTGAAAAGAATTATACCATTACAATTTTGGGTTGTGATGATAATAGCCTTAAAAATTATTATATTTATTTTCATTTCATTAAAAACAATGCAGATCATGATGTCCAACCAAACTGGCCATAGGAATATTGTTTTTAAAGGAAGGTACTGCAGCAAAAACTTTTATTTTTATTTTATAGTATATTGTACCCCAGTTCCAATAAAAAAACACTTACAGACATGCAATGTTACATGAATATAAATAAAGAAATTTTTATGTATATAATTAGAACATTTAGTTGATTTAACCTATGGGCTTTAAGAAATGAATTATCTCTATTTTGTCATATAATGGATTAAAATATTAGGTAACGTTTGAGGTTTTGTAAAAATTCCACCTTTTCTAAATCACAGTCCGAAGTAATTAATAAGTTGCTGTGATTAATGTTTAGTTTATTATGTATACGAAGTGTCACCAATATTAAAACTCAAATGGTTAGCTCTCAAATTAAAAATTGTTTAGTAAAAAATATAAAACTGTTGCCGTTTTGGTAATGTTTTAATTTTGAATATTTCAATGTGAAATTTCAATCCTTTTGGATGGTCACAATACTGTTAAAAAAGTTGGCAGAGAGTTCTGGGACACGTTGTATATACATCGTTAAGGTTCATAAATCGGATAATATTTCCAAATCCGATGTCTTCACAATATTATAAACCTGGTATTATTAGCGGACCGTCATTATGTGTAAATTTTGGTTTAATATAAAAATAAAATATAGCAGAGTTCCTGAAAATATTGTATTGTAACGCAAAGTGTATAAGATACCTAATAATTCTATTAAAGTTTTTTACATCCATAAAGTTTTAATAAAATAAAATTATATAAAAATATTTTCCTGCGCTATAAAGACCACGCTTTACTTGTTGTCTGATTCTCAATATTCCTTAGAGAAAAGACCACTGTGCCTGTTCATATGTTTATTACCTTATAAAGGAATATTTCAAATTAGTATTTCTTTTTACTGTAACATTTAACTTTTTAACAATACTTTCTTCTTAGTTACAGCATTTATGATGTAGGTCTATAATAGGTGGGACCGTATGGTATTTTTTAAAAGGATTTAGAAATATATATATCAAATAAATTTCATTGGTTATTGTGTGATCAGAGGTTAAGTTACATTTTTAATCAGACCTAAAGAACCCATTTATTTCATGCAAATCTTGAGAATTAGTTAGTCCCCTCACCGCAATGTGGAACTAGCGCCACTGTACCTCTCTCCTTACGGTACTACTCCAGGTAGCTGGAGCACCAACCAGGGGTAGCCTAGGCCTCGGTCATCTTTCAGCAGTTGTGCGGAGTTGTTGTTAGTTGATGTGTCATTGTTCCTCGTTAAATAATTCTATTTAATTTTTTATATTGTGTTGTTACTGTAAAGAGTGAGGCTATTCATTCTTTTGTGTTTTCATTGTACAAATTTTTAACAGTGAAGCAAAATGAGTTGCACTTCCATCTGCATATTGTCAGCACTTCTAGATAAATTATTGGTAAGTCCTAATTTTAAGATTCGGTATTATTTATAATTATTTTAAATAATATATAAATAAATATACGTCATTAATATATGCGATACTTTTGAATATTTTTTAAAGTCATTTTAATAATATTTTAATTTACGATCTAGTATTTGTACTATGTGGTTTCAAAATTTTATTAAACAAAAAAGTTTAAATTTGATATGTTTTTTAAAGAAGTATTGCTGTTTTTTTAAACATACATACATATAATTAGGGTATACAAAAATTACCTAACTCACCTAACTCGCATACAAGCTTTTCACCAAATTTGGACGAACAACATTAATATACCAATTATTGAAAAAAACGTTATAATTCTTTTAAGACGATTAAAATTGCCTGATATACACTACACTTTGAAAAATAATGGATGGTATATGTACGTAATTATCGTTAACGTTAGGCTTAGACATTTTTTGTAATAATTCTGATATCAAACAGAATAGTAAACCCGGCTAGATACGGTTATGGTAAACACACTTTAGTTTTTTTAGTTCTTGATATTGGCTATATATAATTTATCTAATTATCCACCGATAAACACATTGCACACAACATCTTACTGTAAACATAACATGCGAATATAAACCATAAGAACAATTGTTTTGACATCTTTATATTATGATTATTTATGTATGAATAATCAAGAAAGTTCAACTATTTTATTTTGAACTATTTGGTGTTTTAAAAATTTAAGATACCTTTTTAGGCTACTTCAGATATATTTCACCTTTCATTTCAAATCCTTACCAATTAATTTTGTAATACACATTGACACTGTACGGAGAATCTTGTTTACTTAAATAAATTATGACTTGCTAACAATATAGAACAATTTTTAATATCGACTCCTTGTTTCAGGAGGAGTTCCCTCTTACATGTTTCAGGTCTACTTCTACTGGGGCGGCCGACGCCGTGAGGGGAAGAGTTTGGTTCAGCCAGGGAATCCACATGTGGGCAATTCACTGGCCTGCTCATCTCCGTGGCTTGCACCCTATGATGGTGGGTGTGGCTTCAAAAGATGCGGATCTACACGGCAACGGAATCAATGTAAGTTCTTCATGTCTACAGCACAGATTATGTGACTAAATTTAATTTTTAAATAGTTCTTAATTGTTTAATTGCATAAACTAATGTTATATTACCTATGCATACTTTTCCTTCAATTTTTCCAAGTAAAAAAAATAAATAAAATATTGTCAGTGCATATTTCCTTGGTTTTTTATCAAAATTACAACCCTTTTCACGTCCTTTGAATGTTGAGTTATACCTCATTGTTTGTTTCAGTCTATCGTGGGGAGTAACGACCAGTCCTGGGGATGGAACCTGAGCACCCTGAGACTACGTCACGACTGCAGCATGGACAGTGCCGACTATCCTGTTGTAGCATCTTACGATGATTTTGAAGTGCCCGACAGTTTTGGTGGTAAGACCTTTAAGCTGCTGTTAATTTAACAAATTATAAACATATATTCATGGTACTTTTGTTCCTAATATTTCATATCTCAAGCACAATTCTAATACGTTTTTGTATGTTTTAGTTGTACTGGACATGTATAAGGGAACACTGGGTTTTCCTCATCCGAGTTGGCGACAGAAGATGTTACTTGGGAGACGCCTTCACCGGGCTGCGTGGGAAGGTTCTATTTCCCATCATCAGCACCAGCTCAGTGCCCTGCCAGGTCACCATCACTTACAACGGCGGCTTGGACTGTGAGTAAACCTTTCATTTCTGTTGTAATTTATTTTCATGTTTCACAATAGACGCGCGTAAAATACATGGAATGTGCATTAGGTTTCTGAGAGATGTTTGGCTGATGTGAATTTCAAAGCTATGCGTTATTACATATCTAACGAAACGTGTTTGGTGTTTCAGCGGAACCCCGCTCCTTGATGGAGATTTGCAAGAAGTTCATCATGCAGACTGTTGAAGATGACGAGCTTGACAAGATAGAAGAGCTGGACTTGCCTCTAACGGTTGTTAAGTATTTGATAGACGAGGACAACTGTAAGCTAAGTCCTTGTTCTGACCTGGTGGTGGTAGTTAATAGTATTAAGACATATTTTATAAATTGTAGTTTATATTTTCTACTTAGTTTTTTTTTAATTTTAATTAAAGTTTATTGATAAATATAATTATTTTACAATTATACAGATAGCATGTTTGTGTTAATACTTGTTTTACTTACAGTTAGTTATACTCTTACTTTAGTAATAATTTATTATGGTGGTGGTTATATTAATATACACATTCAAATATTTATTTCATTTTTCTTGTTTGTGATCAGTTAAGATAAATTAGTCTAGTTACATTATCATTTATGCTGTTATGTTATTAATATTTTTACTAATCGTGTGCTTTTATTAGGTTAATGGCTATGACGCTCCTTCGTGAAGAAGGATAGACAAACACATTTTTAAGGCTGCCGTTGGAGGTCCAAAGCCCTCATGAGAAAAGCTGACGAAAAGTGTGATTCCCCAAACAAAGCAACGAGGAGTGAGTGAGAGAGAGTGTATGCAGTACTCCCGACATCGTAACAATATATCACCCTTGAGTATCATGTTACAACACGTAAGTATAATCAAACTATTATACCCCAACGTCATATTTGTTCACTACACTTATGGACAGCAGTATAATAAATGATACATTTTTTTTAAATTAAGGTCAGTTTTCTCAAACAGTATTAACTCTGGATGGTCGATATTTTCGTTGCTTTAACAATCAGTTACACCATCTTTTACAATTTTATATTATTTTTGCCATACGGATTTTAAAATTTTGAATTTATGAAACATGGTTGAAAGATGATGTGTTTGAGTTAGGGATAAAAAACTGTACAAGACTATCAATCTGATATTCCTTTACCCTGGCCAGTTTTATTTTGGTCTTGGCAATCCTGGATTCTCAGGTTTCTTCTAGTGACCTCAAATTCATGAAGCGTCTTTATTAATTAGCTCCGATTTGTTGTAAACATAAAATTTGCGACAAAAAAGGGAGAACCTTAAACAAGACAGTCGACTAGTGTTAGTACAAATTAATTACCGAACTTTAACAAAACTAATTTTTTTCTGCACAAAAACAAAATAGGAATAAACTAATGGAAAGTATAACAATAGACAATGTAAAAATTTCTCAGTTAACAAAAACCAAATTTGTAGCATTACTTTTGGATGGGAACCTAACAAAACTAGGTATGAGCAAAATTTTGACTTTGCAAAAAAGATCTCTTTCGGATTATTTGCTCTTAAATCCATGTCCAAATATTGCTCAATAGAAATTCAAAAAACCGTTTACTATGCCCTCATACTATCTCATATAACCTTTGGTATTGCGTTGTGTGGGGCCACTAATAATAAAAATCTGCAAAGCATTCTGCAACTTCAAAAATTAAAAATTAGAATAGTACTACATTTGAAAGTCCGGGATTCAGTGAAAGATTATTTTTTTCTACATTAGGAATTTTAACCGTTTACGGAATGTTTAAACTTGAAACAGTAATGATAGTCAGATCAAATGTTCACAAATTGCCTCGATTAGGGTCAAGTCACGACTACTTTACTCGAAATAGAAACCAATTGGCAGTACATAAACACTCGTTGGAATTTAAGCTCGGCAGGAATTAAGTGTGTAAATAAAATTCCAAAAGACCTACTCAGTATAGAAAATAATGTATTGTTCAAAAATGCTTCAAAATATTTTTAACCAATAAGTTTTATATTCATTTGAAGAATTTATGGAAATAAAAAAATATTTTAAATAAAATATGACTGATCCCGTTTCTTTATTTGTATACTTTGCAATGTAATTGTACAAATTATTTGAATAAAGTTGTTTTGAATTTGAACAGTTAGAGAGGCGGTTACCTGAAGGAGTTCGTTTTGTGCTCAACAATTGGAGGGGGAGTGAGAAAAAGTTGGATCCTTTACACCGAAAAGAGACATCAAACGGGATATTATCGAAAATAATTATGAAAGAAATATCATGTCATGATTCTAAATACCCCAAATTTCTTTCGAAGAAAGGCAGAAACATGATAAGTGAAAAATTAACTAATGGTATCTTCCAACATATTTTTTCTTTTTATAAAAGAATACCATTTGTGAACACGCAATATTTTTGTATAGTTAAAAAGAGCATGAAGTATTCCTTATTCTTACATTGAAAAGCATTATACCATTACAATGTTGGGTTGTGATGATAATAGCCTTAAAAATTATTATATTTATTTTCATTTCATTAAAAACAATGCAGTTCATGATGTCCAACCAAACTGGCCATGGGAATATTGTTTTTAAACAAAGGTACTGCAGCAAACTTGAACAATTTAAGTTAAAAATATTTTGTGTAGGTGAACATACTCTGAAATTTAGACATGACATCTGTGCAATAAATCCCTCCAGATTACTGTCTACCTTTGTACCCAAAGTACCACACACACTTGACTGGTTAGATATAAGTCCCGTTAGATTCCAGGAAGGGTGCGGCGCGGTAACCAAATGAGAACAATACACCCCGAGGAGCCGCTACCGCTTTGTCTGGTTTTGGCGACAACTACAGTCCGAGATTAGGTTTGCCAGTAAGTGGAAAATGGAGTGTTTAATTTTAAACCTAGAATGTTTGGTAGGCGGTCTTCACCCCAGGACAAAATTTTTATTAAATAAGAAAGATTCAGTTTCAGAGTGTATATTAAAAATAGTTTCAATATTTACTTCTAAGTGAATCGCATAATTCGGTGTGTTGTGCGGCAGCCGGAAAAGTCTCTTAATAAATTCTCTTTGAACACTTTTCTATTCCGTTGCTTTCCAGACATCCCCAGACTTGTGCTCCATAGCAAAGTATTGCTCTAATAACGGCTTCGAAACATTTAAATTTTGCACTGATTGGGACCTGGAGTTACCTATTAAATTGCCCCACATTGTGTTCATTGCCATTCTCGCACATCTGGATTTTTCTTTGAATTGTTGATTCCACGATAATGCGGATATGAACGACATACCTAGATACTTATAGCTATTGACCACCTCGATTCTGTTTCCTTTATACCACCACTTACATTCAGAGCTCAGCTTACCCCCTTTCCTAAACACCATAATCTTAGATTTATTCAAATTAACAGACAGATTCCAATTTTCGCAGTAATTTTCTAACCTTTTTTATCATATGCTGTAGTCCTGTTGGAGAGGGGGAAATTATAACTATGTCGTCCGCGTACATAAGCATATTATTTACTTTAGTCCCTCCAAAACTGCATCCCCCTTCTAGCATCTCTGGCAAATCATTAATGAACAGCGAAAACATTGTTGGACTAAGTATGCAGCCCTGCCTCAAGCCCATGTTAGTGTCAAAACTGTCAGTGACTCCATCCCTGCACCAAACACCTGCAGTTGTTCCGTTGTAATAACTCTTCAGTAGGTTAATAATTTTCGTAGGTACACCCAAACAAGATAACTTATAAATTAAGGCGTTTCTGTCTATGGTGTCGAAAGCCGACGAAAAGTCAACAAAAAAACAAAATAACTTCTCCTTACTTAAAATTTTCAAGTTTGCCATAGTGGATAAACTAAATATATTGTCTATGGTTGAGTACCCCTTTCTGAATCCAGCTTGAAACTCGCTAACAATTCTTTTTTCACTTATCCAGCTATTTAATCTATTATTTATTAAACCTAAAAATATCTTCCCTACACAATCGATAAATGACAGCCCTCTATAGTTTCCTACTTCTTCCAAGTCTCCTTTTTTGTGTAGAGGAAATATTATTGAATTTTTAAAACTGTCGGGTACATCACTAGTATTAAAAATAATATTATACATAAAAATCAATTTATCTTTAAAACTGGTAGGAGAATTTTTGAAAAAACTCATACGGCACTCTGTCGTATCCAGGGGCCTTTCCAGCTTTAACTCGTGCTAAAACAAACTCTAGCTCGTCAAGAGAAAAGTCTCTGTCTAAATAGTCGTCCTGCACCTCAGGAAGTGCAAAACTTATCCCAGATGATAGCAAAGGTGGATTCAACAACCCTTTAAAATGTTCAATCCAAATACTGGCTGAAATATTTCCAGTTTTCATTATCTTTTTTCTCTTAAACCTATTTAATGCCTGCCATAATGTTTTAGAATCAGACGCATGTCTCAAATCAGTTATAATACTCTCCAAGTGATCTTTCTTTTTCCTGCCACACAACGTCTTATATTTTTTTCTGTTCTTCCAAATACTTGCTTTTCACTAATATAGAATTACTTTTTCGAAAGAGATTTAATAGCCGAAATACGCGTTTTCTTGCTGCTAAGCATTCGAAGTCAAACCAAATCTGTTTTTTCTTAACCCCCTTATTATTTAGCAACACCTGATGTTTCCCCCGGGCCGAGTCAACTATGCAACCCACGAGTTTGTCAACGTTGTTTTGGTTGTTGTTAGTTAACTGTAGTTCCGTAACTATCCGCTCCAGCTTATCAGTGTAGTCGGACTTAGCACCATCAGACCACCTGAGTTTTGGCATCAATGGTAGCAGCCCCTCCCCCTCCCCGACCACGGGGTCAGAAGCGCCACCCCTGATTGTGCATTCAATGGGTAGATGATCTGATCCTGGGAAGTCCACTACCCGAAAATTGCTGATTGAGTCTAGCACATTAATGGAAACTGCGGCTAAATCTATTACCGAACATCCTCTAGTATTGATAAATGTGAAATCACCCTCGGAATCGTCTCTAGATCTGCCATTCAAAACTATTAAGGGGGCTGGCCCAGTAAAAGAAAATTTTTTTTGCAACTTTTTTTATATTTTTAAATTTTTTCTTGTTTATTTACAATTAATTTGATGTAAATATCATGGGCATACGACTTTTTTTGCTGAGTTACAGGTAAAAGTGTAAAGTGTAAAACGAATATTTTCAATCGGTCCGAGGAATTACACGGCGCGGCGTACGGTATACAAAATATATTGGTGTTGGGGACACATCCACTTTTACTAAAATAAGTGAAATAGAACCATATGGATCTGGTGTGAGTATTGTGAAAGAAGAGTGTGTTGGCCATGTTCAAAAACGTATGTACAGTAGACTAATGAAATTCAAAACCAAGAACAAAGGAAAAGTACTTAGCGATGGAAAAAAATAAGTGGTAAAAGTAGGCTATCAGAACCTATTATCAACCAACTTTGTATTTATTATGGAAATGCAATTAGAAATAATAAAAATGATCTCATAAACATGCAAAAGGCAGTATGGGCCATATGGAACCATAAAGCAAGTACCGATGAGCAGCCGCTCCATCATTTTTGTCCAGAAGGTAAAGAATCTTGGTGCCGTTACCAACCAGCAGTTGCTTCAAAACAGTCTTGGGACTTTTAAACATAAAAACACTATCCCCAAAGCCATCATGCTGGAGATAAAACCAATATTTGTAGACCTAAACAATGCCAAACCTCCTCCAAAGATGTCTTATGGGAAAAACAGAACTCCAACGAAAGTTTCAACAGTATTTTGTGGTCACTGTGTCCTAAAAAAGGATTTGCAGGAAGGGATATTGTGGAAATAGCTGCTCATGAAGCTTCCCTCATATTTAATGAAGGGAATAATGCAAAGTCAAAAGTGCTAGGACCACTTGAAAATCAAACCCGGAAAACACTTCAACAGCTGCATGGAGACTTTTGACGTTCGACGACTGCGCGACGCAAATAAAAGAACTATGTTGGCAAGTCTGGAAGAAAGGAGAGCAAGGAGAAGGCTTAGAATAGAAAAGGAAAGTCAAGACAAGGAAAAGGAAGGTATTTCTTATGCTGCTGGAGGATTTTATAGTACCATTTTAGTAAATTTATCAATAAAATATGTTTGTCTGCGATTTCCCGAAACATTGTTTTTTTCCCTATTTATACATCATAACTCCAAAAGTATTGGAGCAATCTTCACCAAATTTTCACCAGATCTTCATTTTAGCTGTGTAAATGGCTTGAACTAAAATTAAAATGGTGAGTAAAGTATTTCTTATATTCCAAGCCTATTACCTTCTAAAAACTCAACTTTTTTTGGTAAAACTACTTTAAAATTCAGTAATTTGTTTTATTTGTACATTTTTCGATATATTTTTAGTTCAGGCCAAGAAACTATTGCCTAGGAACAAGATACATTTTATTTTGTGAAATTATCTCATAAGGTAGATTATTTATCATGTTAAAACCATTAGACTAAAGATTTTTTTTGCAAAAAAAAAAACAAAAATTTAAAAAAATAATAAATTTTATATTTACAATTTTGTTATTTCTTAAGTGTGTATAAAAAGTCTATTTTGACTTAACCTGAAAGTTTCAAACAAATTGGGCAATATTTGATTGAGTACAAAATTGTTTTCCAAAACCATGCAAAAGTGATTGCGATACTGGGCCAGCCCCCTTAACCCATGATAATTAAAAAGTTCTAATAATTTACGCCCATTTGAATTTACAACCATATCTTTTGAATTTCGATTACTACTAAAGTTCGCATTGAAATCCTCTAAATTTATTTCATTTTCTAAATTTTGCTCGTGCCCTATTCGCCCATTCAGGTCTCCTATTAAAATTAAATTTCTGTTGAAATTTTCCTGACAAAAATGTGTCAACTTTTCAAAGTCCCTGTTCCAATTATTAAAATTAAGGTACACTGGTACAATTAATAATTTTGTCTCATTTACTTCGACATTTATAACAGAAAAATGTTCTTCCTCTACTATGCTAATGCAATTAAAAAAATTAGATTTTTTCCTTATCATGATTATAGATCCGCCTATATTCCTACCAAACTGCGCTATTCTATGTGCAAAACAAAATTTCAACTTATAATCTACCAAACTATTTACAATATAGTCTTCTTCCCGTAAGGGAATGAACGTTTCTAATAAAACAATAACGTCATATTTATTTATTAAAACTAAAAAAATTTCGTCACTGACCTTATTTAAGAGACCACAAACATTATATACTAAAAGCGTTAACCCGTCCACTTGCCGCGCTGAGTCCGTTATGGAAGTCCTTGTCGGTTGCCGGGGGGGGTGGGATTGGCTGCACCTCCTCAGCGGTCCGCTGGTGTCACTGCCTCCGCTTGGCCATGGTACTCCTCCGCCGCCGCCGCCTCCGGGTGCTGCCACTTCTTTCTGCTGCCTGTCCTCCTGGAGCTCACCGAGGAACTGGGAGAAGTCTCGGCCCACCACCTCTTTGAGTCGGGTGCCGCCGTCCACCGCACCAGCCCTCAGCTTCCCTTCGTCCCACGTGAAGCGACAGCCCTCGATGGTCAGGTGGTCGAACACTAACGGCATCTTCCTCCGCCCTGTGACGCGCTCCACCTCAGCTCGGACCTTAACCAGCTTAGCCCGCTTCTGCCGTATCTCTTCTGGGTAGTCTCTGTGGACGATGTAGCCGGTGTTCTTCAAAGTTTTTACACGAGACATGATGTAGTGTATGTCCCGGTCGTCCGGCAAGTGAGCGATGACAGCTTTGCCTCTGCCCAGAGTGTGTGCACGGTTCACGAAGAGATTGTCACCACAACCTAGCACTTCCTTGCAGAACGCTTGTACAGCGTGACAACAGTCCACTCCCGTAGCCCTATCCGGTACTTTTCGCCCCTTAAATATGAGGTTATTGCGCCTAGACCTTGACTCTAAGTCCACAAGCCTAGACACCACAACACTGCTCTGCCTCTTTATATCAGCTATTTCTTCCCTCAAAGCACTGTTTTCAGCTTTCAGGTCCTCGATTCTTTCATTTAAACGAGCCAAATCTTCCTTGGTGGCAAGATTAGCTAACTTTTGATCCAACAAAAGACTTAGACTGTTCATAAGCTGCTCCTGTGTGATGTCTCCTACCTTGTCACCTGCCATTGTACCTGAAGCTGAAGGGGAGATTGGTAATTCGGGTGATGACGATGATCGATGCCGCTTTGCTGATCTGGGTGTTGATGGTAAGAAAAACTCACTAATTTTCTTCTCACTCATATATACGCTGTCTCTCTCACACACACACACACACTGTCTACACTGCACCGTACTGTCACTACACGGCAACGCACGCGGTGACTCGCAGGCCGGTCGTAACTAGAGAACTGACTCACGCTGACTAGCCACACGCCTTATCTCTGATAATATCAGTAATTAGGCAAACTCCGGCCACACAATGACTGAAACTAAACCACACACTGATACGGATTACGATTGTAAATGATTCAAACTCGGCAACTACCATTAAACTTATTGAAAAAGGAGATAATGTCAGAGCGATGTGAAGTTGTTCTCTACTCATCCGCAGCAGTGTTGCCAACCAATATTTTTATATAATTTTATTTTATTAAAACTTTATGGATGTAAATAACTCTTATTGATGTAAAAGACTTAAATAGAATTATTAGGTATCTTATACACTTTGCGTTATAATACAATATCTGGTGTTTTATTCAAAATAATTTAATACATTTAAATCTATAGACAATAATTCTCTACTAAACTGTTTGAATCAGTTTTAAACTATTACTTATACTTTAGTATGAATTATATATAGCGTACAATCATTTCAACTCATTCCTATCTTACTGCAAATTGTCTAAACATTTTCTGTAAGACATAATTTAGAATATAGTTCTCTTAATTGTTATAGTTTTTTATCACATATGCATGAACATATCCAAGTGTAACTGATGTGTCAAATACCTGAGACTTTATAAATCTATTATTTCTAAGCACTTTTGGTTTAAGGGACAATTAAAACAGACGCCTTTCATGTATTTTCCAAAAGAGTACAAATTAATTGTTGTATTATGATAGTCGCCATAAAAAATCATTAATAAAAAAAACACAACATTAATATAAAATATAAGATTTCAAATCTAAAAAATACTTATTTCCAAGTAATAATAATACTTACGTGAAATGACTTTTGTTCCAAACATTTACTAAGCTGAAACGGTTCAAAAGCCAAGGAATTAATCAGGTCAACATATAGGCAGTACAGTCTTTACGGGTAATAACCCTGTAAGTAGCAACAGAAAAACGTAACAATTATGCTAGAGGATGGGCATGATTCCCCTATTTTAACCAAAAATTGGGTATTATGAAATCTAGAACTAATTAAAATGAACACAACTTTTTGCTGTTCACGCCTTTATCCTTCGTGGGTACCTAGGAGCGCAAAGATCAAGGTAACCACAAAGCAACCCAATTCCACTCAGCCAGTTGGGACCTGGGCAGCTCCTAATTGAAAGTTTAAACAAATGATTGACAACCCCTCACATTATGAATAAATATTACATACACCTTACACAATAATATCTCCTTATAACAAATGGTTGCAATATTTTTTCTCGACAATATCCTGTTCAATGTTTCATTTCGGTTGTAACGGAACCAACTCCTGCCCACTCTCCCCCAATTGTTGATTACAAAATACACAAGTATCGTAAGTTGCCACGTCTCTCTATCTTCGACCTTTATTTGTGTTGTGCAAATAAATACTCTTTATTTAGGGTTCTCCCATTTTTGTCGAAAGTTAAAAGTTGACAAAATATGGAGTTAAATAATGAACACACTTCTTGAACTTGATGGCACTAGAATGAAAAAGGTAATAAAATAATTTTTAAAACATAACCAAACGATTCTAGCCAAGTTGGCCAGAATAGGTAGGAAAGTTTGGCAATCACTTTAAAACTTAAAATTTTACATTTTATTAGAGAGCCTTATAAACAAGCCTTCAAACAAAATGAATATAAATAAGGAATATAAATATATTCCACCAACCGAAAATACAGCACTTAAATATAGTTGTTCCTAATATAAAATAGGAAACGAGTATATGCAAACCTGTTGTCACATGGTAGCCTACTCAAGGGTGGCAGATGTATTGCTACGATTCGGGAGGACCGCATACTTCATCACTCTCTCGCTGCAATGTTTGAGGAATCACACTTCCCATCGGCTTTTCTCATGAGGGCTTTGGACCTCCAACGGCAGCCTTAAAAATGTGTTTTGGCTATCCTTCTCAGTGAAGGAGCGTCATAGCCATTAACCTAAAAAACATTAGTTACATATTAATAGCATAAAAACAGACACAAATAATAATAAACAAAATTAAACTATCTAATATAACATGCAAGATAAATAAAATAATTATATAAAAAGTGTATATTATTAACCATCACCATAATAAACTATAACCAAAGTATAACTTATTATAACTATAACTAAGTATTTCTATAAACATGGTATTTGTATTACTGTAAAATAATTCTATTTATCAATATAATTTATTTCAAATTAAGAAGTAAACTACGTTTTAATAAACACGTCCAAAAATTATTCTCTACTGCACTACCTAATTAGTCTACCGTCACCAGGTCAGAAGATGGAATTAGGTTACATTAGTCCTAGTCTAATAAATACTTAATAACTGTCTGAGGCAAGTCCAGCTCTTCTATCATTTCAAGGTCGTCATCTTCAACAGTCTGCATGATGGACATCTTGCAAATCTCCATCAAGGAGCGGGGTTCCGCTGAAACACCAAACACGTTTTCGTTAGATATGTAATAACGCATACATTAGAAATTCACCTCAGCCAAATATCTCTCAGAAACCTAATGCACATTCCATATATTTTACGTGTCTATTGTGAAACATGAAAATAAAATTACAACAGAAATGAAAGGTTTACTCACAGTCCAAGCCGCCGTTGTAAGTGATGGTGACCTGGCAGGGCACTGAGCTGGTGCTGATGATGGGAAATAGCACCTTCCCACGCAGCCCAGTGAAGGCATCTCCAAAGTAACATCTTCTGTCGCCAACTCGGATGAGGAAACCAAGTGTTCCCTTATACATGTCCAGTACAACTAAAACATACAGACACTTATTAGAAATGGTACTTGAAATATGAAATATTACGGACAAAAGTACCATGAATATACATGTTTATAATTTGTTAAATTAACAGCAGCTTTAAAGTCTTACCACCAAAACTGTCGGGCACTTCAAAATCATCGTAAGGTGCTACAACAGGATAGTCGGCACTGTCCATGCTGCAGTCGTGACGTAGTCTCAGGGTGCTCAGGTTCCATCTCCAGGACTAATCGTCACTCCCCCACGATAGACTGAAACAAACAATGAGGTTTTATTCAACATTCAAAGGACATGAAAGGCGTTGTAATTCTTATAAAAAAAACCTAGGAATTATGCACTGACAATATTTAATTTAATTTTTTTCCTTTGGAAAATGTGAAAGGAAAAGTATGCATAGGTGATATAATATTAGTTTATGCAATCAAACAATTATGAACTATTTTGAAAAAGAAATTTATTCACATAATCTGTGTTCTAGACATGTAGAACTTACATTGATTCCGTTGCCGTGTAGATCAGAAGCTTTTGTACCCACACCCACCATAGGGTGCAAGCCACGGAGCTTAGCAGGCCAGTGGATCGCCCACATGTGGATTCCCTGGCTGAATCCAACTCTTCCCCTCACGGGCATCGGCTGCCCCAGTGGACGTTGACCGGAAGCATGTTAGCGGGAACTCCTCCTGAAATAAGGATAAGATATTAAAAATAATTGTTCTATATTGTTAGTATGTCATAATTTATTTCTAAGTAAACATGATTATCTGTAAAGTAGCAATTTGCATTACAAAATTAATTGTAAAAGATTTTAAATGAAAGGCGTAATATATCTGAAGTAGTTAAAAAATGTATCTTAGGCTAAATCCTTAAAACACCAAACAGTTCAAAATAAAATTATTCATACATAAACAATGCTATCCTATAAAGATGTCAAAACAATTGTTATCATGGTTTAGATTCCCATGCTATGTTTACAGTAAGATGATGAGTACAATGGGTTTATCGGTGGTATAGTTAGATAAGTGATATAAAGCGAATATCAAGAATAACAAAACCATATCTAGCCGGTATCAGAATTATTTCAAAAATGTACAAGCCAACTATAGTTAACGGTAATTATATATATAGGCTACATATACCATGCTTTATTTTCAAAGTGTAGTATATAGAAGACAATTTTAATTTTTTTTAAGTATCAAAACGTAGTTTATAAAAACTGGTATATTTAAATTGTTCGTTCAAAATTTGTTGAAAAGCTTGTATGGGAGTTAGGTGTGTAGCATTGTTTTTACCTACCTTGAAATGGATGTTCCTTGAACAATCTTGCGGATTCCAGGCGTATTTCTCCAGCTCTTGGAAGAACGAAGGGCGACTTTTCAGTCTCCACCAGCATCCTGACACGCTCTGGAAGTAGGAATTCTTCCAATCCATCTGCAGCGGCAGCGGCTGCTCCAACATCTTCGTCCCCGGCCCCTGTATGCAATAAGTAACGTAACTAATAAATATTACTTAATTTTGCTAAGTTGTATAATGAAAATACATGTTTTCATTTATCTCGATCATGAATTACAAAAATATTCCTAATATTCCATTTGTGACTATATGCATATGTTAAATTGTAACTTATATGATATGTCTCAACATATGGAATGAAGTTATACAGTAGAGAATATTATTTTTTTATATAAAGTAGTAAAAAATAATAATAATAACAATTATGTTAATAACTATTATTTCTTACCCAAGTCGTAGTGTTCGTCGGGTAATATATCATCAAGGGTTAACGTTCGCCAGAAGCAACAGGATGGGGAAAAGTCCTGGTTCATGGCGAACCTGCCTTCTCAGTTCCCCACGGCCTCACCGCCAATCTTCTACTCCTGACAGAAGAGCTGATCCTGTCAACAGGGAGAATACTCGAGTTAAACATTGTTTATCACTCATTTGGATTCTAATGTTGAAACTGACGTAATATATAACTGTTATTGTTGAAAAACTTAAAGTATTTATTTCATCTATAACTAGAATTTTTTATTTTCCGGAATTTTTTGGACACTGTTTCTATGATCAATAATAATGTTTGTTTATAATAATTTTTCTACACTATTTATTTTAATGTGACCATTATTTACCTTATATTTGAATAGTAAAAAATTAACACTTCTTTATTTTTAATCCGCTATTTTAAAATACAAAGCGTATTATTACTTCATCCTCAAATATTATTATTTATAATTCAAACACCAAAACAGCACAAGTTTTATTATTATTCATGTCACACACACAATTTTCGTTCATAATATATTTAGTTTATTATTCTTTTTATTGTTAACATGTGAACGTCAAGTTTTCAAAACAAAAAATATTTTAAAACATCTGTTGATTAAAATATTGTATCTGTAATTTACATCAAGTCTGTTCAAACTTTCTCGTACATTTATCTATTTATCTGTATTACGATGAAATCAAGTAAAGTGCTAATTATCTATTTAAAAAAACAAAATTAATTTTCATTAAAATTACTTTAGATATATCTTCTATCTTTATATTATATAAGAATTAAAATAATATATACATATGTCGTTCTTAAAGAGTAACATAATACAGAGAAATCAACTATAATGTGAGTATAACCGTTATTTTTTAATGCAGTAAAATTTTCGATATCATATTTTTTTTAACTAGTGGTTTACTTAGAACAATCTAATAACAATAAACATAAATCTGAAAGAAATTGACATAACATACTAACCGTAAGTTTATTATTAATAACAAGACAAGAAAGTAAAATAAAGCGTATTATTACTTACTAGTTAATACTTTTCGAACATTCACGAACAATATTTTACAGCGATATAAAAAACCTATATTTTCCACGCATTACGTATATAATGATATATGAAATGTATAAGATACAATATGAACAAATACAATGCTTAATAGTTATTTTTCAGACTATGTAAATGAATATTACTTTGCATTAATTAGTAAATTATAAAATAAAAAATATTTTTAATATAGCCTACTATAACACCACCAAGGATAAAAATATATTAAATTACATTGTACTTTATAAATTAAATTTTAGTGATAGTCATTTACATCAGCTTCAATATTACTTGTATTCGTTATAATAAGACGAAGTATAAAATGAGTTTAATTATTTACTTGTTATTACTGTTAGTATTACTTGAATTAATCATTTAATATTCACTAACAGTATAAAAAATGTATATTTACCACGCATTTATGTATGTATGAAATTTACAAAGATACTATGACAACTCATCTATATTAATTAAATTACTCACCTCAGCCAATTTCTAATTGAGCGTTCCCGCCTAATCAAGTTGTTGCTACGCATGGTCTTTGCTTTTAACACTCGTAAGACTAGCACAGTATCACTCCTCAAGAGAGACTGACCAAGTTCAGCGTGGTCTCTGAGGTCTCGCTGCCGATGGTGGGGGTAAGAGGTGTGGGCGGGGCTACTGTGTAGTAGGGGAGCCTTGAGTGGGGGAGCCTGGAGTGGAGGTTAACGTTACTATATTATCAGGAAATACAGAGTAGTAGAATAAGATTAGTAATTAGATTTACCTAAAATAAATATTACACATCCTAGGACAATACCCAGAATTTTTAAGTTCTTGGCGTAAAAAAATTAAATGGATCAATAAACATATAAATAAAGGTATTTGCGATTTAATTTGCGCCTGTTATAATACAAACATTACTTCATTAATTTATTCTTTCGGATTAAATTCATATTCGAGCGCTTAACACATTATTTTATTTAATGCTTGCAAATATTGCATTACCTTTTTCTACGAATTCATAGCAATCAATTTAAGTCAAGAAAGCTACATATTGTTGAATGATACATAAATCTGTTTAATATTTACGATGGCTAGAAACGTGTACATTAATAAAATAGTACGTAACTAGCAATGATTTCCCATTATTAGCAACCTTAAAAATTATATAGGCTACATTTATATATTAATATTATAATACATATAACTTGACACACTAAATTTCTATTACTCTGCTTAGGAAAAATTTACTATAAAGTTTCCAATGTCGGACAGAGTCAGCTGTATGAGAGGTGGGTTGAAAAGGAATTAACTAAGATTATTGTAATATGTTATAAAATCCTGTCTATAGGCAACTACAAAACTTAGGAAATTTATTTTGGAAGATAACATTAGTTTACATTTCTCTATCTATATTTCTGCCTTATTATGAGGGTTTGCGCAATTACGATAGTTAGGTAATCATTAGATACGACATCTTTAACACATTGGTCTGATTGTACTGGTACTCATAAGGAACACTATAAAAGTTGCCCAGCTGCCTCTAAAGCATTTTTATAATTTTTATCTTACTATATATTTTTGTAAAAGTTATTAAAGTTACCTGTTTACAGTTTAAACTTCTATATTGTGTAGTTGTAAGTAATAGGTATCTATTTTCCGGTTATTTACATTAGATTTGATAGAGAATTTTATGACGAATTTTAATTAGAATGATTCTCAAATGTCTTTAAATATATTTTCTATTGTATGGTTTTTTTGTTTTGTATTCAGTAAATAGTTCAAATTCTTGAAATAGCTTCAAATATTATTTTATGTTAGAGGAGGACTATTTAAAAGCCCATTTGAACCTTAAAAAGAATTTAAATAGACTCTAGGTACTACTAAACGAAAACATTATTTATCTATATATATAAATGTTTTTATTAACTAATTGTTTTATTTTTAAAATAAACATTGATTAGCAAAACATACTTGATCCACTGTTAATGAACCCATACTCTCACTTTATGTATATTTTTTAATTTATATTTTAAACAAAACTACTATGTAACTCTTTTGTTCTATGTATAATATGAACAATACTGAAATCCTAAAAAATTTATGTATTTTATATTTAAATGTATGACGAAAATATAGCTTAACAATCTTTGAAAATTCTTAACTTCCATTAACGCAAGGTTTAAATACATAATATAATGAAACCAAATGATTTCAAAACACACGAATAACTAGTATTTACTTTTTTGACATTTAAAAAAATGTTCTTCATAGTTCCTCTCTCAGTTCTCTTTAAAGATCCGGTTTAGTGTTTTAAAACGTAGCAAAAAACTAATTTGTGGATAATCGCGACTAAATGTAGGCAACAAATACAGTGACTTGTTTTATGATTTGTTGATTATAATAGAGAGCAATACACGAAATGTCTTCGACATTCCTGTTGTATTTATAAATGCAGTAATCATTGACAGTTTTATTTCTAAGATACGTAAAAAATATTTAGTTATTTTTTGTTTGGACTCGGTTTTCAAAAAATAAAATGCAGATTTCATAGCTTTAAGAAAATATTAACCAACAAAACATAACAAATATAACAATATCAATGTTGCAGAGTAAGGCCAACTATGTGAGTCATCTCAGTCAGGGTAGGTAGGTAGGGTGGGCTGCCCTAATCACGGTGCGTGCGCATTCGGGTGTAAAGTAAAGGTCGCCTTGTAATCCTCTGGGATAGCGGACAAACTATACTTCCAAGAAGGTCGCCCGGTACCTGTCATGACCATTGGTGTACTGACCTCTGAAGGTTGGAAAATTCCAGAACCGAAAGTCTACTAACACTTGCCGACATCATAAATTATACTTTTGCGGTCTGTAAGAATGGCAGACTCTCCTTTTTATAATTCTTAGAAATAGTAATAGTACCAGCTCTCAACAAGTCTGTCAAACTGTTCACGTTGCAACATTAAGTTACCAAATATGTGTCACACCCTACCCATGGATAAGTAATGCTGATTTCAGAATCACTTAAAAGTTTCGGAGTAATTTACATATATAGTGAAAATTTATGATTCATCGATTTACGTTGTATTTGCAAATCCCGGTAATATCAAACCTATATTTACATATATCTCTTTTATACGTGTTTTATAACTCAGATATGAAGGTTTTTATGTTGTTTTATTAACATTTTCCAATTTTCCAGTCAATGTACTATATCCAACAACTATTTATAACTTTCATGGGGCCGCCTGTATTTGTAATTATTTATTGATGTAATTTTGCCAGGTTATATATTGTGTCTAACTAAAAATGTTACGGGTAAACGTTTTGCGTAACTTGACAGTTAAAATTAGTTGTACAATTGTTTCCTCCAACTGAAATTCGTAATTATGGTTAAACTTAATAAGACGTTACTCTCTTTACAAGTCTTCTTGGCTAGCCACAAAACGGAGGCACATTTATAAACTTAAATATGCTGTATTGGTGATTATACGTACAAACATTAGGTGATTATACTTCCAATGAAAAGTATGTTTTAAAGCAATCTATAGTATCTCATAACAGCATTTTTAGAACGCAGTAATAAGTAATTTAAAAAATTTAACATAATTCAGTCAGACATTCTTAATTTTATTCAGATAGCATACATTGCTTAAGTTGTTGGAGGTCAGATTCCGTTATATGCCCCCAATGCTTAAATTTTTTTCAATGAACTTAGAACGTTATAAAACGATGTAGTTGTGTAACAGAACTAAAACTATGCCCCCAACGCTAATGTTTCATTTACGGATGATTTGTAATGAATTACAATTGGTTAACTAAAATAAATTGGCTCTTTAGGTCTGATTAAAAAATGTAACTTAACCTCTGATCACACAATACACATTGAAATTTATTTGATATATATATTTCTAAATCCCTTCGAAAAATACCTTACGATCTTACCTAATATAGACCTACATCATAAACACTATCACTAAGAAGAAAGCATTGTTAAAAAGTTAAAATGTTAAAAAGAAATATCAATATGAAATATTCCTTTATAAGGTAATAAACATATGAACAGGCACAGTGGTCTTTTCTCTAAGGAATATTGAGAATCAGCCAACAAGTAAAGCGTGGTCTTTATAGCGCAGGAAAATATTTTTATATAATGAAATGAAAGGAAATGAATGAAATGAAAAAGTGCTTTATTTTCCTTTTAGTTTGTGTATACACATTTAGGTCCCCACAGTGAACCCAACTTCAAACACTTTGACAGCATTGGTCAAAATGACCGTCAGCTGGCTTGCTTTAAACTATAGGAGTATTAAATACAGTACAAAATAAATTGCTAAACTACCAAAATTTTCACAAAACAAAATTTGTACAGTAAAAAGAAAAAAGTAAAAACACATTTACATCCTAAAGGCGGTTAATACAATATGTTACATTGATACAAATATACAGATAACAGTACAGAAAAAGGAATATAAAGTAAAGACTGAATCCTTATCTTAATGGTCTCTACTGTGATGTATAAGTGCAATATAAACTCGTAATCTACGTAACTATGTACATTATAACTAGCGCGTTATGTTTGCACAGTTTTCCTTACTTATTAAGAAATTAAAAAAGAAAAATCTAAAAATTGATTTCCTGTATTAAATTCCAACCGGTTATCTCCAAGCGTCCTTCATATAATCCCCTAACGCCTGCCAATCCCTCCCATTCAAAAATTCCAAAAAACTCCCTTTTACTTAATATACAATGTCCTAAACGTTGTTTTCGAATATTCCTGAGAATAGGACATATGGCTACAAAGTGGGAAAAACTGTTTCATTCTCTTGCAGGTTGCACAAAGAACAGGTAAAAATTGAATCTGTTAGCCAAGGCTTGTAATTTAAGCTGACAAGTTCTGCTCGAGCTTTAATAACCCATGAAATAGTACTAACATCAAGGTTATTACTGATTGCGCTTCTGTCCCCAAGGTCAAGATCAAGGGTCAGGTACTGCTGGTGATAACGAGAGGTCCGTGCTCTGCCCACACAGTCCTGCATGGAACCTATCCCTCAGCCCCTCTACCACACTCATCCAGCTGGGTCTGCAGTATGTCCAACTCCTGCACACTGAAATCTACCTCAACTCCCACTCTGACACCTAACTCTATCCACCTCCTGCACCATGCGCTCTTACCTTCGATAGTTTGTCTTGCTAGAATGTTTGGTAGGCGGTCTTCACCCCAGGACAAAATTTTTATTAAATAAGAAAGATTCAGTTTCAGAGTGTATATGAAAATAGTTTCAATATTTACTTCTAAGTGAATCGCATAATTCGGTGTGTTGTGCGGCAGCCGGAAAAATCTCTTAATAAATTCTCTTTGAACACTTTCTATTCCGTTGCTTTCCAGACATCCCCAGACTTGTGCTCCATAGCAAAGTATTGCTCTAATAACGGCTTCGAAACATTTAAAATTTTGCACTGATTGGGACCCTGGAGTTACCTATTAAATTGCCCCACATTGTGTTCATTGCCATTCTCGCACATCTGGATTTTTCTTTGAATTGTTGATTCCACGATAATGCGGATGTGAACGACATACCTAGATACTTATAGCTATTGACCACCTCGATTCTGTTTCCTTTATACCACCACTTACATTCAGAGCTCAGCTTACCCACCCCCTTTCCTAAACACCATAATCTTAGATTTATTCAAATTAACAGACAGATTCCAATTTTCGCAGTAATTTTCTAACCTTTTTATCATATGCTGTAGTCCTGTTGGAGAGGGGGAAATTATAACTATGTCGTCCGCGTACATAAGCATATTATTTACTTTAGTCCCTCCAAAACTGCATCCCCCTTCTAGCATCTCTGGCAAATCATTAATGAACAGCGAAAACATTGTTGGACTAAGTATGCAGCCCTGCCTCAAGCCCATGTTAGTGTCAAAACTGTCAGTGACTCCATCCCTGCACCAAACACCTGCAGTTGTTCCGTTGTAATAACTCTTCAGTAGGTTAATAATTTTCGTAGGTACACCCAAACAAGATAACTTATAAATTAAGGCGTTTCTGTCTATGGTGTCGAAAAGCCGACGAAAAGTCAACAAAAAAACAAAATAACTTCTCCTTACTTAAAATTTTCAAGTTTGCCCATAGTGGATAAACTAAATATATTGTCTATGGTTGAGTACCCCTTTCTGAATCCAGCTTGAAACTCGCTAACAATTCTTTTTTTCACTTATCCAGCTATTTAATCTATTATTTATTAAACCTAAAAATATCTTCCCTACACAATCGATAAATGACAGCCCTCTATAGTTTCCTACTTCTTCCAAGTCTCCTTTTTTGTGTAGAGGAAATATTATTGAAAATCACTAGTATTGAAAATAATATTATACATAAAAATCAATTTATTTTTAAAACTGGTAGGAGAATTTTTGAAAAACTCATACGGCACTCTGTCGTATCCAGGGGCCTTTCCAGCTTTAACTCGTGCTAAAACAAACTCTAGCTCGTCAAGAGAAAAGTCTCTGTCTAAATAGTCGTCCTGCACCTCAGGAAGTGCAAAACTTATCCCAGATGACAGCAAAGGTGGATTCAACAACCCTTTAAAATGTTCAATCCACATACTGGCTGAAATATTTCCAGTTTTGATTATCTTTTTTCTCTTAAACCTATATAATGCCTGCCATAATGTTTTAGAATCAGACGCATGTCTCAAATCAGTTATAATACACTCCAAGTGATCTTTCTTTTTCCTGCCACACAACGTCTTATATTTTTTTCTGTTCTTCCAAATACTTGCTTTTCGCTAACATAGAATTATTTTTTCGAAAGAGATTTAATAGCCGAAATACGCGTTTTCTTGCTGCTAAGCATTCGAAGTCAAACCAAATCTGTTTTTTCTTAACCCCCTTATTATTTTAGCAACACCTGATTTTTCCCCCGGGCCGAGTCAACTATGCAACCCACGAGTTTGTCAACGTTGTTTTTGGTTGTTGTTAGTTAACTGTAGTTCCGTAACTATCCGCTCCAGCTTATCAGTGTAGTCGGACTTAGCACCATCAGACCACCTGAGTTTTGGCATCAATGGTAGCAGCCCCTCCCCCTCCCAGACCACGGGGTCAGAAGCGCCACCCCTGATTGTGCATTTAATGGGTAGATGATCTGATCCTGGGAAGTCCACTACCCGAAAATTGCTGATTGAGTCTAGCACATTAATGGAAACTGCGGCTAAATCTATTACCGAACATCCTCTAGTATTGATAAATGTGAAATCACCCTCGGAATCGTCTCTAGATCTACCATTCAAAACTATTAACCCATGATAATTAAAAAGTTCTAATAATTTACGCCCATTTGAATTTACAACCATATCTTTTGAATTTCGATTACTACTAAAGTTCGCATTGAAATCCTCTAAATTTATTTCATTTTCTAAATTTTGCTCGTGCCCTATTCGCCCATTCAGGTCTCCTATTAAAATTAAATTTCTGTTGAAATTTTTCCTGACAAAAATGTGTCAACTTTTCAAAGTCCCTGTTCCAATTATTAAAATTAAGGTACACTGGTACAATTAATAATTTTGTCCCATTTACTTCGACATTTATAACAGAAAAATGTTCTTCCTCTACTATGCTAATGCAATTAAAAAAATTAGATTTTTTCCTTATCATGATTATAGATCCGCCTATATTCCTACCAAACTGCGCTATTCTATGTGCAAAACAAAATTTCAACTTATAATCTACCAAACTATTTACAATATAGTCTTCTTCCCGTAAGGGAATGAACGTTTCTAATAAAACAATAACGTCATATTTATTTATTAAAACTAAAAAACTATCGTCACTGACCTTATTTAAGAGACCACAAACATTATATACTAAAAGCGTTAACCCGTCCATTTGCCGCTCTGAGTCCGTTATGGGAGTCCTTGTCTGTTGCCGGGGGGTGGGATTGGCTGCACCTCCTCAGCGTCCGCTGGTGTCACTGCCTCCGCTTGGCTATGGTACTCCTCCGCCGCCACCGCCTCCGGGTGCTGCCACTTCTTTCTGCTTCCTGTCCTCCTGGAGCTCACCGAGGAACTGGGAGAAGTCTCGGCCCACCACCTCTTTGAGTCGGGTGCCGCCGTCCACCGCACCAGCCCTCAGCTTCCCTTCGTCCCACGTGAAGCGAGAGCCCTCGATGGTCAGGTGGTCGAACACTAACAGTATCTTCCTCCGCCCTGTGACGCGCTCCACCTCAGCTCGGACCTTAACCAGCTTAGCCCGCTTCTGCCGTATCTCTTCTGGGTAGTCTCTGTGGACGATGTAGCCGGTGTTCTTCAAAGTTTTTACACGAGACATGATGTAGTGTATGTCCCGGTCGTCGGGCAAGTGAGCGATGACAGCTTTGCCTCTACCCAGAGTGTGTGCACGGTTCACGAAGAGATTGTCACCACAACCTAGCACTTCCTTGCAGAACGCTTGTACAGCGTGACAACAGTCCACTCCCGTAGCCCTATCCGGTACTTTTAGACCCTTAAATATGAGGTTATTGCGCCTAGACCTTGACTCTAAGTCCACAAGCCTAGACACCACAACACTGCTCTGCCTCTTTATATCAGCTATTTCTTCCCTCAAAGCACTGTTTTCAGCTTTCAGGTCCTCGATTCTTTCATTTAAACGAGCCAAATCTTCCTTGGTGGCAAGATTAGCTAACTTTTGATCCAAAAAAAGACTTAGACTGTTCATAAGCTGCTCCTGTGTGATGTCTCCTACCTTGTCACCTGCCATTGTACCTGAAGCTGAAGGGGAGATTGGTAATTCGGGTGATGACGATGATCGATGCCGCTTTGCTGATCTGGGTGTTGATGGTAAGAAAAACTCACTAATTTTCTTCTCACTCATATATACGCTGTCTCTCTCACACACACACACACTGTCTACACTGCACCGTACTGTCACTACACGGCAACGCACGCGGTGACTCGCAGGCCGGTCGTAACTAGAGAACTGACTCGCGCTGACTGGCCACACGCCTTATCTCTGATAATATCAGTAATTAGGCAAACTCCGGCCACACAATGACTGAAACTAAACCACACACTGATACGGATTACGATTGTAAATGATTCAAACTCGGCAAATACCATTAAACTTATTGAAAAAGGAGATAATGTCAGAGCGATGTGAAGTTGTTCTCTACTCATCCGCAGCAGTGCTGCCAACCAATATTTTTATATAATTTTATTTTATTAAAACTTTATGGATGTAAAAAACTCTTATTGATGTAAAAAACTTAAATAGAATTATTAGGTATCTTATACACTTTGCGTTATAATACAATATCTGGTGTTTTATTCAAAATAATTTAATACATTTAAATCTATAGACAATAATTCTCTACTAAACTGTTTGAATCAGTTTTAAACTATTACTTATAGTTTAGTATGAATTATATATAGCGTACAATCATTTCAACTCATTCCTATCTTACTGCAAATTGTCTAAACATTTTCTGTAAGACATAATTTAGAATATAGTTCTCTTAATTGTTATAGTTTTTTTATCACATATGCATGAACATATCCAAGTGTAACTGATGTGTCAAATACCTGAGACTTTATAAATCTATTCTTTCTGAGCACTTTTAGTTTAAGGGACAATTAAAACAGACACCTTTCATGTATTTTCCAAAAGAGTACAAATTAATTGTTGTATTATGATAGTCTCCATAAAAAATCATTAATAAAAAAAACACAACATTAATATAAAATATAAGATTTCAAATCTAAAAAAATACTTATTTCCAAGTACTGATGTAATTATATGCCTCAGTAGATAGACTGAGACAAATTTTATCTTTTCTACAACACAAAAGAGCTCTCGAGTAAGGTTTAGTAACTAACAGAATGAGTACAAAATTATAGACTATATTTTCTTGAAAAGCTGTTCATTACTGCATATAAAATTGTTTATTTTTAACAGTTAAACAAGAATTAGTAAGGCATTGCTAATTTATTTAGTTAGCATATACTAATTTCAATTACTTACAAATATTTAGGCTAATATATCCCGCTATAAAAGTTATTCAGAATTAAAGATTGACAAATGGTACTCGTAAACAGCTTTCATATGTTTATCAACTAAGTAAAGACAATTACAAAAGTAAGATGTGGTTTTCTTATTTTCAATATCATTAGGCACCGACTCTCTCGCACGCTTTCGGTACAGAGAGGTTTCACATTTTACATTGAAAATGTCAAATTTCACCTGAAAATTTTAATTTTTTTTTAATTTGTATTTTATTTCATAAAAACAGAGCCCACATCCGAAATAACTATAATCTAGACGTATCTTAGAAATAATAAAAATTAAAAATAAATTAGAAATTACAAATAAAATTTATATAACAAGAAAAATAATAAATCTTATGTGAAATGAATTTTGTTCCAAACATTTACTAAGCTGAAACGGTTCAAAAGCCAAGGAATTAATCAGGTCAACATATAGGCAGTACAGTCTATACGGGTAATAACCCTATAAGTAGCAACAGAAAAAACGTAACTATTATGCTAGAAGATGAGCATGAATTCCTCTATTTTAATCAAAAATTCGGTATTATGAAATCTAGAACTAATTAAAATGAACACAAATTTTTGCTGTTCACGCCTGTATCCTTCGTGGGTACCTAGGAGCGCAAAGATCAAGGTAACCACAAAGGAACCCAATTCCACTCAGCCAGTTGGGGACCTGGGCAGCTCCTAATTGAAAGTTTAAACAAATGATTGACAACCCCTCACATTATGAATAAATATTACATACACCTTACACAATAATATCTCCTTATAACAAATGGTTTGCAATATTTTTTCTCGACAATATCCTGTTCGATGTTTTCATTTCGGTTGTAACGGAACCAACTCCTGCCCACTCTCCCCCAATTGTTGATTACAAAATACACAAGTATCGTAAGTTGCCACGTCTCTCTATCTTCGACCTTTATTTGTGTTGTGCAAATAAATACTCTTTATTTTAGGTTTCTCCCATTTTTGTCGAAAGTTAAAAGTTGACAAAATATGGAGTTAAATAATGAACACACTTCTTGAACTTGATGGCACTAGAATGAAAAAGGTAATAAAATAATTTTTAAACATAACCAAACGATTCTAGCCAAGTTGGCCAGAATAGGTAGGAAAGTTTGGCAATTACTTTAAAAGTTAAAATTTTACATTTTATTAGAGAGCCTTATAAACAAGCCTTCAAAACAAAATGAATATAAATAAGGAATATAAATATATTCCACCAACCGAAAATACAGCACTTAAATATAGTTGTTCCTAATATAAAATAGGAAACGAGTATATGCAAACCTGTTGTCACATGGTAGCCTACTCAAGGGTGGCAGATGTATTGCTACGATTTCGGGAGTACCGCATACTTCATCACTCTCTCGCTGCAATGTTTGCGGAATCACACTTCCAATCGGCTTTTCTCATGAGGGCTTTGGACCTCCAACGGCAGCCTTAAAAATGTGTTTTGGCTAACCTTCTCAATGAAGGAGCGTCATAGCCATTAACCTAAAAAACATTAGTTACATATTAATAGCATAAAAACAGACACAAATAATAATAAACAAAATTAAACTATCTAATATAACATGCAAGATAAATAAAATAATTATATAAAAGTGTATAATATTAACCATCACCATAATAAACTATAACTAAAGTATAACTTATTATAACTATAACTAAGTATTTCTATAAACATGGTATTTGTATTACTGTAAAATAATTCTATTTATCAATATAATTTATTTCAAATTAAGAAGTAAACTACGTTTTAATAAACACGTCCAAAAATTATTCTCTACTGCACTACCTAATTATTCTAACCGTCACCAGGTCAAAAGATGGAAATAGGTTACATTAGTCCTAGTCTAATAAATACTTAATAACTGTCTGAGGCAAGTCCAGCTCTTCTATCATTTCAAGGTCGTCATCTTCAACAGTCTGCATGATGGACTTCTTGCAAATCTCCATCAAGGAGCGGGGTTCCGCTGAAACACCAAACACGTTTCGTTAGATATGTAATAACGCATAGATTAGAAATTCACCTCAGCCAAATATCTCTCAGAAACCTAATGCACATTCCATATATTTTACGTGTCTATTGTGAAACATAAAAATAAATTACAACAGAAATGAAAGGTTTACTCACAGTCCAAGCCGCCGTTGTAAGTGATGGTGACCTGGCAGGGCACTGAGCTGGTGCTGATGATGGGAAATAGCACCTTTCCCACGCAGCCCAGTGAAGGCATCTCCAAGGTAACATTTTCTGTCGCCAACTCGGATGAGGAAACCCAGTGTTCCCTTATACATGTCCAGTACAACTAAACCATACAGACACTTAATTAGAATGGTACTTGAAATATGAAATATTACGGACAAAAGTACCATGAATATTCATGTTTATAATTTCTTAAATTAACAGCAGCTTTAAAGTATTACCACCAAAACTGTCGGGCACTTCAAAATCATCGTAAGGTGCTACTACAGGATAGTCGGCACTGTCCCATGCTGCAGTCGTGTCGTAGTCTCAGGGTGCTCAGGTTCCATCCCCAGGAACTGGTCCGTCACTCCCCACGATAGACTGAAACAAACAATGAGGTTTTATTCAACATTCAAAGGACATGAAAGGCGTTGTAATTCTTATAAAAAAACCTAGGAATTATGCACTGACAATATTTAATTTAATTTTTTCCTTTGGAAAATGTGAAAGGAAAAAGTATGCATAGGTGATATAATATTAGTTTTATGCAATCAAACAATTATGAACTATTTTGAAAAAGAAATTTATTCACATAATCTGTGTTCTAGACATGTAGAACTTACATTGATTCCGTTGCCGTGTAGATCAGAAGCTTTTGTACCCACACCCACCATAGGGTGCAAGCCACGGAGCTTAGCAGGCCAGTGGATCGCCCACATGTGGATTCCCTGGCTGAATCCAACTCTTCCCCTCACGGCATCGGCTGCCCCAGTGGACGTTGACCGGAAGCATGTTAGCGGGAACTCCTCCTGAAATAAGGATAAGATATTAAAAATAATTGTTCTATATTGTTAGTATGTCATAATTTATTTCTAAGTAAACATGATTATCTGTAAAGTAGCAATTTGCTTTACAAAATTAATTGTAAAAGATGTTAAGGGGGCTGGCCCAGAAAAAAAATTTTTTTTTGCAATTTTTTTTATATTTTTTTAATTTTTTCTTGTTTATTTACAATTAATTTTGATGTAAATATCATGGGAATACGATTTTTTTTGGCTGAGTTACAGGTAAAAGTGTAAACGTATGTCAGACAAGACTTTGTTTTGATTCTATTTTCCAGTCATTCATTCCAACAAGCAGTTGCTTCAAACAGTCTTGGGACTTTTAAACATAAAAACACTATCCCCAAAACCATCATGCTGGAGATAAAACCAATATTTGTAGACCTAACAATGTCAAACCTCCTCCAAAGATGTCTTATTGGAAAAACACAGAACTCCAACGAAAGTTTCAACAGTATTTTGTGGTCACTGTGTCCTAAAAAAGGATTTGCAGGAAGGGATAGTGTAGAAATAGCTGCTCATGAAGCTTCCCTGATATTTAATGAAGGGAATAATGCAAAGTCAAAAGTGCTAGACCACTTGAAAATCAAACCCGGAAAACACTTCAAACATCTGCATGGAGACTTTTGACGTTCGACGAGTGCACGACGCAAATAAAAGAACTATGTTGGCATGTCTGGAAGAAAGGAGAGCAAGGAGAAGGCTTAGAATAGAAAAGGAAAGTCAAGACAAGGAAAAGGAAGGTGTTTCTTATGCTGCTGGAGGATTTTAGAGTACCATTTTAGTAAATTTATCAATAAAATATGTTTGTTTGCGATTTCCCGAAACATTGTTTTTTTTCCTATTATTTACATCATAGCTCCAAAAGTATTGGAGCAATCTTCACCAAATTTTCAACCGATCTTCATTTTAGCTGTTGTAAATGGCTTGAACTAAAATTAAAATGGTGAGTAAAGTATTTCTTATATTCCAAGCCTATTACCTTCTAAAAACTCAATTTTTTTTTTTGGTAAAACTACTTTAAAATTCAGTAATTTGTTTTGTTTGTACATTTTTGATATATTTTTAGTTCAGGCCAAGAAACTATTGCCTAGGAACAAGATACATTTTATTTTGTGAAATTATCTCATAAGGTAGATTACTTATCATGTTAAAACCATTAGACTAAAGATTGTTTTTGAAAACAAAAACAAAAATAAAAAAAATAATAAATTTTATATTTACAATTTAGTTTTTTCTTAAGTGTGTATAAAAAGTCTATTTTTGACTTAACCTGAAAGTTTCAAACAAATTAAGCAATATTTGACTGAGTAAAAAATTGTTTTCCAAAATTATGCAAAAGTGATTGCGATACTGGGCCAGCCCCCGTAAATGAAAGGCGTAATATATCTGAAGTAGTTAAAAAAATGTATCTTAGGCTGAATCCTTTAAAACACCAAACAGTTCAAAATAAAATTATTCATACATAAACAATGCTATCCTATAAAGATGTCAAAACAATTGTTATCATGGTTTAGATTCCCATGCTATGTTTACAGTAAGATGATGAGTACAATGTGTTTATCGGTGGTATAATTAGATAAGTGATATTAAACCGAATATCAAGAATAACAAAACCATATCTAGCCGGTATCAGAATTATTTCAAAAATGTCCAAGCCAACTATAGTTAACGGTAATTATATATACATATACCATGCTTTATTTTCAAAGTGTAGTATATAGTAGGCAATTTTAATTTTTTTTAAAGTATTCAAAACGTAATTTATAAAAACTGGTATATTTAAATTGTTCGTTCAAATTTGTTGAAAAGCTTGTATGGGAGTTAGGTGTGTAGCATTGTTTTTACCTACCTTGAAATGGATGTTCCTTGAACAATCTTTGCGGATTCCAGGCGTATTTCTCCAGCTCTTGGAAGAACGAAGGCGACTTTTTCAGTCTCCACCAGCATCCTGACACGCTCTGGAAGTAGGAATTCTTCCAATCCATCTGCAGCGGCAGCGGCTGCTCCAACATCTTCGTCCTCGGCCCCTGTATGCAATAAGTAACGTAAACTAATAAATATTACTTAATTTTTGCTAACTTGTATAATGAAAATACATGTTTTCATTTATCTCGAGCATGAATTACAAAAATATTCCTAATATTTCCATTTGTGACTATATGCATATGTTAAATTGTAACTTATATGATATGTCTCAACATATGGAATGAAGTTATACAGTAGAGAATATTATTTTTTTATATAAAGTAGTAAAAAATAATAATAATAACAATTATGTTTAATAACTATTATTTCTTACCCAAGTCGTAGTGTTTCGTCGGGCAATATATCATCAAGGGTAACGTTCGCCAGAAGCAACAGGATGGGGAAAAGTCCTGGTTCATGGCGAACCTGCCTTCTCAGTTCCCCACGGCTCACCGCCAATCTTCTACTTCTGACAGAAGAGCTGATCCTGTCAACAGGGAGAATACTCGAGTTAAACATTGTTTATCACTCATTTGGAATCTAATGTTGAAACTGACGTAATATATAACTGTTATTGTTGAAAAACTTAAAGTATTTATTTTCATCAATAAACTAGAATTTTTTTTATTTTCCGGACTTTTTGGACACTGTTTCTATGATCAATAATAATGTTTGTTTATAATAATTTTTCTACACTATTTATTTAATGTGACCATTATTTACCTTATAATTGAATAGTAAAAAATTAACACTTCTTTATTTTAATCCACTATTTTAAAATACAAAGCCTATTATTACTTCATCTGAAATATTATTATTTATACTTCAAACACCAAAACAGCACCAGTTTTATTATTATTCATGTCACACACAATTTTCGTTCATAATATATTTAGTTTATTATTCTTTTTATTGTTTACATGTGAACGTCAAGTTTTCAAAACAAAAAATATTTTAAAACATCTGTTGATTAAAATTTTGTATCTGTAATTACATCAAGTCTGTTCAAACTTTCTCATACATTTATCTATTTATCTGTATTACGATGAAATCAAGTAAAGTGCTAATTATCTATTCAAAAAACAAAATTAATTTTCATTAAAATAACTTTAGATATATCTTCTATCTTTATATTATATAAGAATTAAAATAATATATACATATGTCGTTCTTAAAGAGTAACATCATACAGAGAAAACAACTATAATATGAGTATAACCGTTATTTTTTAATGCAGTAAAGTTTTTGATATCATATTTTTTTAACTAGTGGTTTACTTAGAACAATCTAATAACAATAAACATAAATCTGAAAGAAATTGACATAACATACCAACCGTAAATTTATTATTAATAACAAGACAAGAAAGTAAAATAAAGCATATTATTACTTACTAGTTAATACTTTTCGAACATTCACGAACAATATTTTACTTTCTCATACATTTATCTATTTATCTGTATTACGATGAAATCAAGTAAAGTGCTAATTATCTATTCAAAAAACAAAATTAATTTTTCATTAAAATAACTTTAGATATATCTTCTATCTTTATATTATATAAGAATTAAAATAATATATACATATGTCGTTCTTAAAGAGTAACATCATACAGAGAAAACAACTATAATATGAGTATAACCGTTATTTTTTAATGCAGTAAAGTTTTCGATATCATATTTTTTAACTAGATATAAAAAACATATTTTGCACGCATTACGTATATAATGATATATGAAATGTATAAGATACAATATGAACAAATACAATGCTTAATAGTTATTTTTCAGACTATGTAAATGAATATTACTTTGCATTAATTAGTAAATTATAAAATAAAAATATTTTTAATATAGCCTACTATAACACCACCAAGGATAAAAATATATTAAATTACATTGTACTTTATAAATTAAATTTTAGTGATAGTCATTTACATCAGCTTCAATATTACTTGTATTCGTTATAATAAGACGAAGTATAAAATGAGTTTAATTACTTACTTGTTTTTACAGTTAGTATTACTTGAATCAATTATTTAATATTCACTAACAGTATAAAAAAATGTATATTTACCACGCATTTATGTATGTATGAAATTTACAAAGATACTATGACAACTCATCTATATTAATTAAATTACTCACCTCAGCCAATTTCTAATTGAGCGTTGCCGCCTAATCAAGTTGTTGCTACGCATGGTCTTTGCTTTTAACACTCGTAAGACTAGCACAGTATCACTCCTCAAGAGAGACTGACCAAGTTCAGCGTGGTCTCTGAGGTCTCGCTGCCGATGGTGGGGGTAAGAGGTGTGGGCGGGGCTACTGTGTAGTAGGGGAGCCTTGAGTGGGGGAGCCTGGAGTGGAGGTTAACGTTACTATATTATCAGGAAATAAAGAGTAGTAGAATAAAGATTAGTAATTAGATTTACCTAAAATAAATATTACAAATCCTAGGACAATACCCAGAATTTTTAAGTTCTTGGCGTAAGAAATTAAAAGGATCAATAAACATATAAATAGAGGTATTTGCGATTTTAATTTGCGCCTGTTATAACACAAACATTACTTCATTAATTTATTCTTTTGAATTAAATTCATATTCGAGCGTTTAACACATTATTTATTTAATGCTTGCAAATATTGCATTACCTTTTTCTACGAATTCATAGCAATCAATTTAAGTCAAGAAAGCTACATATTGTTGAATGATACATAAATCTGTTTAATATTTACGATGGCTAGAAAGAAACGTGTACATTAATAAAATAGTACGTAACTAGCAATGATTTCCCATTAATTAGCAACCTTAAAAATTATATAGGCTACATTTATATATTAATATTATAATACATATAACTTGACACACTAAATTGGTATTTACTCTGCTGAGGAAAAAATTACTATAAAGTTTCCAATGTCGGACAGAGTCAGCTGTATGAGAGGTGGGTTGAAAATGATTAACTAAGATTGTTGTAATATGTTAAAATCCTGTCTATAGGCAACTACAAAACTTAGGAAAGTTATTTTGGAAGATAACATTAGGTTACATTTCTCTATCTATATTTCTGCCTTATTATGAGGGTTTGCGCAATTACGATAGTTAGGTAATCATTAGATACGACATCTTTGACACATTGGTCTGATTGTACTGGTACTCATAAGGAACACTATAAAAGTTGCCCAGCTGCCTCTAAAGCATTTTTATAATTTTAATCTTACTATATATTTTTGTAAAAGTTATTAAAAGTTACCTGTTTTACAGTTTAAACTTCTATTGTGTATTTAAAAGCCATTTGAACCTTAAAAAGAATTTAAATTGACTCTAGGTACTACTAAACGAAAACATTATTTATCTATATATATATAAATGTTTTATTAACTAATTGTTTTATTTTTAAATAAACATTGATTAGCAAAACATACTTGATCCACTGTTAATGAACCCATACTCTCACTTTATGTATATTTTTTTTTAATTTATATTTTAAACAAAACTACTATGTAACTCTTTTGTTCTATGTACAATATGAACAATACTGAAATCCTAAAAAATTTATGTATTTTATATTTAAATGTATGACGAAAATATAGCTTAACAATCTTTGAAAAATTCTTAACTTCCATTAACGCAAGGTTTAAATACATAATATAATGAACCAAAATGATTTCAAAACACACGAATAACTAGTATTTACTTTTTTGACATTTAAAAAAATGTTCTTCATAGTTCCTCTCTCAGTTCTCTTTAAAGATCCAGTTTAGTGTTTTAAAACTTAGCAAAAACTAATTTGTGGATAATCGCGACTAAATGTAGGCAACAAATACAGTGACTTGTTTTATGATTTGTTGATTATAATAGAGAGCATACACGAAATGTCTTCGACATTCCTGTTGTATTTATAAATAATACAGTAATCATTGACAGTTTTATTTCTAAGATACGTAAAAAATATTTAGTTATTTTTTGTTTGGACTCGGTTTTCAAAAAATAAAATGCAGATTTCATAGCTTTAAGAAATATTAACCAACAAAACATAACAAATATAACAATATCAATGTTGCAGAGTAAGGCCAACTATGTGAGTCATTCAGTCAGGGTAGGTAGGTAGGGTGGGCTGCCCTAATCACGGTGCGCGCGCATTCGGGTGTAAAGGTCGCCTTGTAATCCTCTGGGATAGCGGACAAACTATACTTCCAAGAAGGTCGCCCGGTACCTGTCATGACCATGGTGTACTGACCTCTGAAGGTTGGAAAATTCCAGAACCGAAAGTCTACTAACCCTCGCCGACATCATAAATTATACTTTTGCGGTCTGTAAGAATGGCAGACTCTCCTTTTTATAATTCTTAGAAATAGTAATAGTACCGGCTCTCAACAAGTCTGTCAAACTGTTCACGTTGCAACATTAAGTTACCAAATATGTGTCACACCGTACCCATGGATAAGTAATGCTGATTTCAGAATCACTTAAAAGTTTCGGAGTAATTTACATATATAGTGAAAATTTATGATTCATCGATTTACGTTGTATTTGCAAATCCCGGTAATATCAAACCTATATTTACATATATCTCTTTTTATACGTGTTTTATAACTCAGATATGAAGGTTTTTATGTTGTTTTTATTAACATTTTTCCAATTTTCCAGTCAATGTACTATATCCAACAACTATTTATATCTTTCACGGGGCCGCCTGTATTTGTAATTATTTATTGATGTAATTTTGCCAGGTTATATATTGTGTCTAACTAAAAAATGTTACGGGTAAACGTTTTGCGTAATTTGACAGTTAAAATTAGTTGTACAATTGTTTCCTCCAACTGAATTTGTAATTATGGTTAAACTTAATAAGACGTTACTCTCTTTACTAGTCTTCTTGGCTAGCCACAAAACGGAGGCACATTTATAAACTTAAATATGCTGTATTTGTGATTATACGTACAAACATTAGGTGATTATACTTCCAATGAAAAGTATGTTTTAAAGCAATCTATAGTATCTCATAACAGCATTTTAGAACGCAGTATAAATAATTTAAAAAATTTAAACATAATTCAGTCAGACATTCTTAATTTTTATTCAGATAGCATACATTGCTTAAGTTGTTGGAGGTCAGATTCCGTTATATGCCCCCAATGCTTAAATTTTTTTCAATGAACTTAGAACGTTATAAAACGATGTAGTTGAGTAACAGAACTAAAACTATGCCCCCAACGCTAATGTTTCATTTACGGATGATTATAATGAATTACAATTGGTTAACTAAAATAAATTGGCTCTTTAGGTCTGATTAAAAATGTAACTTAACCTCTGATCACACAATACACATTGAAATTTATTTGATATATAATTTTCTAAATTCCTTTCAAAAATACCATACGGTCCCACCTAATATAGACCTACATCATAAACACTATCACTAAGAAGAAAGCATTGTTAAAAAGTTAAATTTTAAAAAGAAATATCAATATGAAATATTCCTTTATAAGGTAATAAACATATGAACAGGCACAGTGGTCTTTTCTCTAAGGAATATTGAGAATCAGCCAACAAGTAAAGCGTGGTCTTTATAGCGCAGGAAAATATTTTTATATATAATTTTATTTTATTAAAACTTTATGGATGTAAAAAACTCTTATTGATGTAAAAAACTTAAATAGAATTATTAGGTATCTTGTACACTTTGCTTTATAAATACAATATCTGGTGTTTTATTCAAAATAATTTAATACATTTAAATCTATAGACAATAATTCTCTACTAAACTGTTTGAATCAGTTTTAAACTATTACTTATAGTTTAGTATGAATTATATATAGCGTACAACCATTTCAACTCATTCCTATCTTACTGCAAATTGTCTAAACATTTTCTGTAAGACATAATTTAGAATATAGTTCTCTTAATTGTTATAGTTTTTTATCACATATGCATGAACATATCCAAGTGTAACTGATGTGTCAAATACCTGAGACTTTATAAATCTATTCTTTCTGAACACTTTTGGTTTAAGGGACAATTAAAACAGACACCTTTCATGTATTTTCCAAAAGAGTACAAATTAATTGTTGTATTATGATAGTCTCCATAAAAAATCATTAATAAAAAAAACACAACATTAATATAAAATATAAGATTTCAAATCTAAAAAAATACTTATTTCCAAGTACTGATGTAATTATATGCCTCAGTAGATAGACTGAGACAATTTTATCTTTTCTACAACACAAAAGAGCTCTCGAGTAAGGTTTAGTAACTAACAGAATGAGTACAAAATTATAGACTATATTTTCTTGAAAAGCTGTTCTTTACTGCATATAAAATTGTTTATTTTTAACAGTTAAACAAGAATTAGTAAGGCATTGCTAATTTATTTAGTTAGCATATACTAATTTCAATTACTTACAAATATTTAGGCTAATATTTCGTTCATAATATATTTAGTTTATATACCAATTACATGGTATACTTTAAATAAAAATAAAAATTTATTTTAGAATTGTAAATGGATAGGGAATAAAAAAGTAAATTTATATTGTAATCCAGCGGCAGGCACAACGCGCTTGGAATCTGGTCTAGACCTGACTTGATGGCAGTGAATGCTAAACAATAGTTTACAGTGGACTCTATCTTGGTTAGGCGGCCAACCTGCGTTGGGAGAGAATTAAACAGACCTGCAGGAACAGGAGCGTAGTCGGTGCAGGCCGAGAAACCACGTTCTGCTACGATTCCTAGTTGAGAAGCGAGAGAGTAAAGTACTTTTAGTGCGAGTTTAAAACTAGTGTCGGGCGTAGGATCAGTCGGTATAAAATTATTTTAATACCGACCTCCAAGACCTTCACGACCAAAGAGCTAAGTACTTTTGACTAAATTATTAAAATTTTTCTAAATTTGAAATTTTGCAAAATTAAGAAGTGAATTAATTTCAAATTGGAATTGAAAATTTGAAATTAACGATCAAATTCTGTTGAGTGAGGACTATAATATATATATGAATTGAAAAGGAGTAATTTATTAAAGTCGAAAGTAAAATTTAATTGAAATTCTAAGGATTGTAGTAACAATTAAGAGCTGCAGGTGCTGCACCATATTCTGTAGGAACTTGTGAAAAATTCCTGTTGAGAACTGTTTAGTTTTGTTTGAGAATTTAATTTGAAGAAAGTTTATTATTATTATTTTATTAGTTTTGAGAAGAAGCCTATTAATTTATTTCATTCAGATTTATTCAAGATTATTATTTTATTTTTTATATTTTATACTCACGTATTTAGAGGACAGTGAGCCAATATTAAATCGAAAGTGCCTTGCCTAAGGAAGTAGTAATTTTAACCTATTGTTCAAAACATTGTTTTGGTGGAATACAAGGTTAATAATTGACATTTGAATTGATTTAATAAACCTGAATATTTCTAAAAGGAGCAGTTTTTAATTTTCCACCAGTATCTACTTAAATCTTATGAGTTCGAGACTATTTAGGGTCATCATAATAAAAACAAAAAACTTTGTATATTACCATTCAGTATACAAATAAGTGCGCCACTCTGCTATATTCTGGTGAACCTTAATAAAATTGAACTTAGTGGTTGTAAATTAATAAGTGGCTTGCATACTGGAAAATTATAAAGTGTTTAATATTAAACTTGTAAAATGGCACTTAAGGTGAACTTGTTAACCAAGGAGAAATTGGACTATGAAATTAGGTTAAGAGGTGTGGAAGTGTCTCCTAGTCTTAAGGTGATAGATTTAAGGAAAAAGTTACGGCAGTTAATAAGTCTTGATGTAAATAGTAATTATTTGAACCTGAGTGGAAAGGTCGCCTTCAAGGAGGAATGGGATAAAATTAAGTTAGAAACCCAACTATTAGGAACTAGACTGGAGGAATCCATTGAACAGGGACTAACATTGGACATAGTTAGGTGTGAAACAAAAATAAATCATTGGCAGCGCCGTCTGACTAACTTAAGTAAATTGTTTAAAATCGAAGAGAAGGATATAGCTAAACATGTTGAAAACCGGAATAGTATATTAAGTGAATTGTTGTTAAAAATAAAAAACCTAAAAATTGAAAAGGAAATATCTGATAGCTTGGTGCGCAAGTTATCTGATTCCAATCTGGAAATAGAAGGTGAGCTGGAAGAGGCTGGTAAACCGGAAGTGAAAGATAATTCTGGTCTAAATATGAGAGATGATGTGTTTGTTTCGGGACGGCCACATTTAAGTTATAATAAACTACCGAACCCCATTGAGCGTTATTTGAAGGAGTTAAAAATCTGCTATGGATTAAATGTTCAAGAATTATTAGAATTCTTTAAAATAATCTTGAAACTTAAAAAGGAAACTAGATGTACGGAAGAGGATATTATGGAGATTGCGATTTCACATAGTCAGGGAGCTCTTTTGTCGAAACTATTGGAAATAAAACAGGACAATGTCACGGTCAAATTAATGCTTGAAATATTATTGAATTATTTCGTGCCATATCATCAGCGTGAACTTTTGAAATTTGAAAAGGTGCACCGTCCCCAAAGATATAATGAAAGCTTATCCAACTACATTATAGACATTAAGGAATCAGTAGAAGTACTTTGTTGTAATATAAATGAAAGGGATGTTGAAGAATTAATTAAGGTGAGAATTAATCCTGAAACCAGAAATAAACTAGTGTTTATGGGAAATCCGAGCACATATTCCGAACTGGATGAGATGTGTATAAGGGCGAATAATGTAGGTTATGCTGACAACGTGAGGAAAACAGGGAATAATTTGAATGTGATTAGGAAGTATAATGTACCGGTTAACAGCATCAGGGCGAGGCAAGAAACAATAACTTGTTATAAATGTAATAGACCTGGTCATTATGCTTATCAGTGCCGGGAGCTAAACAGGAAACCTGTTGTAAAACCAGCGGAGACCTATTGTAAATCACATTCCAGCTATTAACCCCGAAAATGTAGGTCGTAATGTACAGGAGTCAAAAAACTAGTTAGTAGGGAAAGTTCGAACAATGAGTTAAGGAAGGGCGAACTTTCCCGGTTACCTAAAATTGTGTCCAACAAACATTCACATGAATTATCTGCTAAATTAAATCATACTTGGCAAAAGAAAAATTCGGAAAATGTCAGTTCATTGCCCAGCTTAGAAATAGATTTTGGCAAGAATATATCATTAAATGTATTATTAGATACTGGTAGTAGTATAAATATAATAAGTGATAGACTGTATAAACTATTATTAGAGAATAAGATTGTAAAGTGTTACCAGTTATCTAACCTGACATGTATGAGTGCTGAAAATAAAAAAATGTCCGTAATCGGCAGTGTAAATATAAAAATTAAAATAGATAGGTTCACCTGGAAAGTGGAATTTCTTATAGTGAAGGACTTAGCCCAAAAGGCAATTTTAGGAGCGAACTTTATAAAACATTCTGGTTTGTTAATAGACTTGAAAAATAATTGTTGTCGATTTGACTTTAATGTAGAGAAGTGTATAAAATTTGTGCAAAATATTACAGTAGCGTGTATGAACGCCAATCACACTTATAAAATAGGATGCGAAGAGGCCAGCAATGAAATAATAAAAATTATAAAGGAATTTCCAACGGTATTTACCGACAAAATTGGTAAAACTCTAGATTATGAGTATAAATTAAAAGTTAAAGATCATGAACCCGTAAAACTTAGACCATATCCATTGAATCCACCTAAACAATTAAAAATAAAAAAAATTATTGACGAATTATTGGAACAGGACATTATTCAACCAAGTGTGAGTCAGTACTCGAGTCCAGCCTTTTTAGTAGGTAAGGAAGATGGAAAATCGGAAAGATTAGTAGTTAATTTACAAGGAGTTAAACAAGAAGTTGGAAGGAGTGAGTTATCCTATAGGCTACATGCACGAACTATATTACCATTTGAAGGGAAACAATTATTACTCAGTAATAGACTTAACCAAAAGTTTTTATCACATAAGTTTAGCGAAGGAAAGCCAGGAGTTAACTACGTTCTCGGTACCTTTCGGAAGTTACAGCTTTAAACGAATTCCTTTTGGATTATTAATTGGAAGTGGGGTATTGTCGTCATATATGAATAAAATCTTAGGAGAATTGAGATTTACTTGCACTCTCGCCTTTTTGGACGATATTATTGTGTATTCGAAGACATTGGAGGAACATTATATGCATTTGAAACAAGTGTTAGAGTGTTTAAAGAAAAATAATCTTACTGTGAATCCGGAGAAAGTAAAATTTTGTTATAATGAAATTACATTTCTGGGACATTTGGTTTCCAAAGACACTATAAGAATGGACCCTGACCGTACACGGACGTTATTAGAATCTCCGAGACCCCGGGACAAGAAAGGTATTGCGAGGTTCATAGGGATGACTAGTTATTTCTCTAAATTTATTCCAAATTATGCGGAAATAGCTCATCCACTCAATGAAATGAGGAAGAAGTCGACCAAATTTATGTGGGACCAAAAATGTCAGGAATCGTTCGATAAACTGAAACGAGCGGTTACCCGTCCCCCCCGTATTAGCCATCCCTGACTTCAACAAGGAGTTCACAGTCCAATGCGACGCGAGTGATAAGGCCCTCGGTTCCTGTTTATTACAGGAAGCGGACAATGGACATTTAAAACCGGTGGCCTATTATTCGAGGAAAATTTAATGAAAGTGAGGTGAAACTTACTACCTATCAAAAGGAAGCTTTGGCAGTAGTCTGTTCAATAAATAAGTTCCGTAATTTCCTAGTAATGAGACCATTCAACTTAGTGACCGACAACTCAGCATTGGCTTGGGTATTGTCCCACTTTCGTAAATTAGGAAAATTAGGGCGCTGGGTGGAGGTTATATTGTTTCTACCATTTAAAATTACGCATGTTAAAGGTAATAAGAACCCAGTAGCGGACTATTTATCTAGATTATTTCAAGATAGTGAAGTTGACAACAATGTGTTACATGAACTAGAAAAAATTAGTGAATAAGGACAAGATGAACGATAACTCTTTAAAAATGAACAATGAAACTGTAAATAATAAGGACTTAGTAATAAGAGAGGAAACAGTGTCTATAAATAGTATAAGTACGATGCCTTTTAGCTTTATGGACTTAAAAACGCATCAGAAGCAGGATGTAAATATAACTAAAATTATGGAGGGTGTAATGAACTATACCAATAGTGATGCTTACAATGTGGAAAAAGGGTGTGTTATTTTATGTGAACAATAAAAACAATTCTAAAAGGATTTACGGCCAAAGTGCTATCTACCTGAGCACTTATTTCAAGATTGTATACGAGTATTATCACAACTCATTGTCTGGCTGTCACTTCGGCATTTTAAAAACACAACAGAAAATAAATGAAAGGTTTTATCACCCTAAATTAAATGATTATGTGAAAAATAATGTAAAATGTTGTGAAGTATGTTTGAAAGCAAAAAGTAGCAACTGGAGGGACCAAGGACCTTTGAACAGCAATCTGAGCAGTCGTCCAATGCAGAAGTTATATATGGATATTTATAGTATAAATAGAGGTATTTTGCGATTTAATTTGCGCCTGTTATAACACAAACATTACTTCATTAATTTATTCTTTTGGATTAAATTCATATTCGAGCGTTTAACACATTATTTATTTAATGCTTGCAAATATTGCATTACCTTTTTCTACGAATTCATAGCAATCAATTTAAGTCAAGAAAGCTACATATTGTTGAATGATACATAAATCTGTTTAATATTTACGATGGATAGAAACGTGTACATTAATAAAATAGTACGTAACTAGCAATGATTTCCCATTAATTAGCAACCTTAAAAATTATATAGGCTACATTTATATATTAATATTATAATACATATAACTTGACACACTAAATTGGTATTACTCTGCTGAGGAAAAATTTACTATAAAGTTTCCAATGTCGGACAGAGTCAGCTGTATGAGAGGTGGGTTGAAAATGATTAACTAAGATTATTGTAATATGTTAAAATCCTGTCTATAGGCAACTACAAAACTTAGGAAAGTTATTTTGGAAGATAACATTAGTTTACATTTCTCTATCTATATTTCTGCCTTATTATGAGGGTTTGCGCAATTACGATAGTTAGGTAATCATTAGATACGACATCTTTGACACATTGGTCTGATTGTACTGGTACTCATAAGGAACACTATAAAAGTTGCCCAGCTGCCTCTAAAGCATTTTTATAATTTTAATCTTACTATATATTTTTGTAAAAGTTATTAAAGTTACCTGTTTACAGTTTAAACTTCTATATTGTGTAGTTGTAAGTAATAGGTATCTAATTTCCGGTTATTTACATTAGATTTTGATAGAGAATTTTATGACGAATTTTAATTAGATTGATTCTCAAATGTCTTTAAATATATTTTCTATTGTATGGTTTTTTGTTTTGTATTCAGTAAATAGTTCAAATTCTTGAAATAGCTTCAAATATTATTTTATGTTAGAGGAGGACTATTTAAAAGCCATTTGAACCTTAAAAAGAATTTAAATTGACTCTAGGTACTACTAAACGAAAACATTATTTATCTATATATAAAAATGTTTTATATACTAATTGTTTTATTTTTAAATAAACATTGATTAGCAAAACATACTTGATCCACTGTTAATGAACCCATACTCTCACTTTATGTATATTTTTTAATTTATATTTTAAACAAAACTACTATGTAAACCCTTTTGTTCTATGTACAATATGAACAATACTGAAATCCTAAAAAATTTATGTATTTTATATTTAAATGTATGACGAAAATATAGCTTAACAATCTTTGAAAATTCTTAACTTCCATTAACGCAAGGTTTAAATACATAATATAATGAACCAAATGATTTCAAAACACACGAATAACTAGTATTTACTTTTTTGACATTTAAAAAAATGTTCTTCATAGTTCCTCTCTCAGTTCTCTTTAAAGATCCAGTTTAGTGTTTTAAAACTTAGCAAAAACTAATTTGTGGATAATCGCGACTAAATGTAGGCAACAAATACAGTGACTTGTTTTATGATTTGTTGATTATAATAGAGAGCATACACGAAATGTCTTCGACATTCCTGTTGTATTTATAAATACAGTAATCATTGACAGTTTTATTTCTAAGATACGTAAAAAATATTTAGTTATTTTTTGTTTGGACTCGGTTTTCAAAAAATAAAATGCAGATTTCATAGCTTTAAGAAATATTAACCAACAAAACATAACAAATATAACAATATCAATGTTGCAGAGTAAGGCCAACTATGTGAGTCATCTCAGTCAGGGTAGGTAGGTAGGGTGGGCTGCCCTAATCACGGTGCGCGCACATTCGGGTGAAAGGTTCGCCTTGTAATCCTCTGGGATAGCGGACAAACTATACTTCCAAGAAGGTCGCCCGGGTACCTGTCATGACCATGGTGTACTGACCTCTGAAGGTTGGAAAATTCCAGAACCGAAAGTCTACTAACCCTCGCCGACATCATAAATTATACTTTTGCGGTCTGTAAGAATGGCAGACTCTCCTTTTTATAATTCTTAGAAATAGTAATAGAACCGGCACTCAACAAGTCTGTCAAACTATTCACGTTGCAACATTAAGTTACCAAATATGTGTCATACCCTACCCAGGGAAAAGAAATGCTGATTTCAGAATCACTTAAAAGTTTCGGATTAATTTACATATATAGTGAAAATTTATGATTCATCAATTTACGTTGTATTTGCAAATCCCGGTAATATCAAACCTATATTTACATATATCTCTTTTATACGTGTTTTATAACTCAGATATGAAGGTTTTTATGTTGTTTTATTAACATTTTCCAATTTTCCAGTCAATGTACTATATCCAACAACTATTTATATCTTTCACGGGGCCGCCTGTATTTGGAATTATTTATTGATGTAATTTTGCCAGGTTATATATTGTGTCTAACTAAAAATGTTACGGGTAAACGTTTGCGTAATTTGACAGTTAAAATTAGTTGTACAATTGTTTCCTACGAATGAATTGTAATTATGGTTAAACTTAATAAGACGTTACTCTCCTTACTAGTCTTCTTGGCTAGCCACAAAACGGAGGCACATTTATAAATTAAATATGCTGTATTGGTGATTGTACGTACAAACATTAAGTGATTATACTTCATATAAATAGTATGTTTATATAAAGCAATTTATAGTAAATCTCATAACAGCATTTTTGAACTCAGTGTTTGTTTACTTTGTTTTAAATTACGAAATGGAAATAATTTTATTTAAAAAAAGAATATTGAATATAAGAAGGCCGTTAAGGATTTGCATGTATGAATCTCCATGATTTCCTCTGACTTTTTTTGTTTCTTGTACGATATGAGAGCTCTGGTGTAAATTTCAGGAATTAATACAAAAAGGTGCAAATTATAAATTATATTTCTTTGCAAAACTGCACTGTACTGTCTTTTTAAATAAGTAGTTTAAAAAGATTTAACATAATTCAGTCAGACATTCTTAATTTTATTCAGATAGCATACATTAATTAAGTTGTTTGAGGTCAGATTCCGTTATATGCCCCCAATGCTTGAATTTTTTTCAATGAACTTAGAACGTTACAAAACGATGTAGTTGAGTAACAGAACTAACACTATGCCCCCAACGCTAATGTTTCATTTACGGATGATTCTAATGAATTACAATTGGTTAATTAAAATAAATGGGCTCTTTAGGTCTGATTAAAAAATGTAACTTAACCTCTGATCACACATTGAAATTTATTTGATATATATATTTCTAAATCCCTTTGAAAAATACCATACGGTCCCACCTAATATAGACCTACATCATAAACACTATCACTAAGAAAATAGCATTGTTAAAAAGTTAAATGTTAAAAAGAAATATCAATTTGAAATATTCCTTTATAAGTTAATAAACATATGAACAGGCACAGTGGTCTTTTCTCTAAGGAATATTGAGAATCAGACAACAAGTAAAGCGTGGTCTTTATAGCACAGGAAAATATTTTTATATAATTTTATTCTATTAAAATTGTGTGGTTGTGAAAAACTCTTATTGAAGTAAAAAACCTAAATAGAATTATTAAGTATCTTATACACTTTGCGTTATAATACAATATTTTTACGTGTTTTAAACATTAATATAAAATAGTAAAGCATTATTCTCAAGCACTATAAGGGATGCTCTACTATATTTTATTTTATATTAAACCAAAATTTACACATGATGACGGTCCGCTAATAATACCAGGTTTATAATATTGTGAAGACATGGATTTGGAAATATTATCCTATTTATGAACCTAAACTATGTATATACAACGTGTCCCAGAACTCTCTGCTAACTTTTTAACAGTATTGTGACCATCCAAAAAAGATTGAAATTTCACATTGAAATATTCATAATTAAAACATTACCAAAACAGTAACAGTTTTGTACTTTTTACTAAACAATTTTTAATTTGAGAGCTAACCATTTGAGTTTTAATATTGATGACATGTCGTATACATAATAAAGTAAACATTAATAACAGAAACTTATTAATTAGTTCGGACTGTGATTTAGAAAAGGCGGAATTTTTACAAACTTCAAACGTTACCTAATATTTTAATCCATTATATGACAAAATGGAGATAATTAATTTCTTAAAGCCGATAGCTAAATCAACTAAATGTTCTAATTATATACATAAAAATATCTTTATTTATATTCATGTAACATTGCATGTCTGTGTTTTTTATTGGAACTGGGTACTATATACTATAAAATAAAAATAAAAGTTTTTGCTGCAGTACCTTTGTTTAAAAACAATATTCCCATGGCCAGTTTGGTTGGACATCATGAACTGCATTGTTTTTAATGAAATGAAAATAAATATAATAATTTTTAAGGCTATTATCATCACAACCCAACATTGTAATGGTATAATGCTTTTCAATGTAAGAATAAGGAATACTTCATGCTCTTTTTAACTATACAAAAATATTAAAAAGACATTACAAATGTTCACAAATGGTATTCTTTTATAAAAAGAAAAATATGTTGGAAGATACCATTAGTTAATTTTTCACTTATCATGTTTCTGCCTTTCTACGAAAGTCTGCGTACTTACACATTTTTATTGGATAATTCAGTAATTATCTGATATATGGCATCCTTAATATATTAGGCTATGCTGATTATAATTGTAGTCATTAATAAAACTAGTAACGTTGCCCGGTTGCCTTTAAGGATTGTTGATATGTTTGATTTTACAGTAGAATATTATAAAAATTACCTTTTTCCATCTTAAACTACAAATTAAACTTTTTTAATACTACTGTACTTTTAGCCTAGTAATTATGACGCGGTTGGTTATTTCTACGACTTTTGAAAAGAGATGCTCTCTGAAGTTGGACAAGGAAGGATTCCTTAGAACATTTACATTAGGTTAAGGATACAATGTGAATTGTTTGAAAAACGTTTTGAGTGCCAGTACTACTAACAAAATTTCTGAGAATTGTAATAATGAAAGGCTGCCACCTCTAAAGATAGCAGATGTATTTATGATATCGGCAAAGACTATTGGACTTTCGGTTAAGGGATTTTTCAGGTTCCAGAAGTCGGATCATGGAGGTCATGCCAGGTACCGGGCGACCTTTTTGGAAGTATAGTTTGTCCGCTATCTCAAAAGCCCCAGAGGATTACTAGGAGACTTGTACCCAAACGCACACGCAACGTCCACACGCGCCGCCCGGCCTATCTGCCGTCCCTGTGTCGATGACTCACATCTTCTAATTTTGAAGTATTGGAATAAAATATTTTTCAAGACTGCAAGTAGTAGTAGTAGGGTTCGAACAATGTGTAAACGACAATGACCCATTTGTTCATAATCAAAAAAGTAGATTCTTTGAAGATTTAAAAATACAAAATGTCTTACAAAATTGTTATTGAGTACCTATTTGTAAACAATTTTTGAATATTTATTCTACTTTTAGGAGTGTTAGTAAAAAAAGTCTTTGGGCAGTACGCTCACATGCTTTACCAAGATTGTATTTTTTTATTCGTAAAAAATCACCAACAAAGCAGAGTAACATTCAGTATTAAAATCATTATAATATTGCGTATGTACACAGTGGGATATATTAAACACCCTTAGTAAATTAAAAGTTATTTCAAAACACTTATTCTTTATTATAACATTCTAATAATAATAAACAATTAAGTTATTTATTACAATAACTTTTGTACTCTCTAGAGGACTCTTTTAGTAGAGAAACTCGAGTGGCGTTGAAATTTCAATTAGGTTTCTTAATATGACGGTGTTTATTTACTTTTAATGGTAAGCTATTAACCGCGACTTTACACGAAATTTTCAATTGAAGTCCTTACACTAATCTACTTAATTATAAGGCAAATATAACTTATGATCTAAGGCACACATCAGATACATACTCGTTTAGTACTCCTTATTCCGCGACTTTACACAAAATTTTCAATTGAAGTCCTTACACTAATCTACTTAATTATAAGGCTAATATAACTTATGATCTAAGGCACACATCAGATACATACTCGTTTAGTACTCCTTATTCCGCGACTTTACACAAAATTTTCAATTGAAGTCCTTACACTAATCTACTTAATTATAAGGCTAATATAACTTATGATCTAAGGCACACATCAGATACATACTCTTTTAGTACTCCTTATTCCACGACTTTACATGAAATTTTCAATTGAAGTCCTTACACTAATCTAATTAATTATAAGGCAAATATAACTTATGATCTAAGGCACACATCAGATACATACTCGTTTAGTACTCCTTATTCCGGGACTTTACACGAAATTTTCAATTGAAGTCCTTACACTAATCTACTTAATTATAAGGCAAATATAACTTATGATCTAAGGCACACATCAGATACATACTCGTTCAGTATTCCTTATTATTCAATGTGCTTTTGTTTTACTAATACGATATTCCGTGTATGGTATGTTAAAATTATAGTATAAAGGTTTGTTGAATTTAAATTTTAGTTCATAAGTACTTTTATATTGATATGTGTTTAAAATAAATATTTATCATTAACGTAAGTGCTTCTAACGACCGTTATATTCGATCACTTAAATAGATGTACCACTGTGCAGCGTGGCTTCTTGAATTCATCTCTCATTGGTGATCGCAGCCAATGTGTGCAAGTCCAGTATTTGTCTATTTGTTATTGAATCCCGCATTTTTGAATAAAAAATATGATACCCAAATATATATCACGGCTTGAGACTAGGTATCACGGTTTGGTATGTAAAATGGATACATTGATTAGGTTTACTATCTATTATACATAACAAGTATAAAAGGTTTACAGAAATGTAATAAAAACTTCGCGTGTAAAATATAAAATGTAAGAAACTCTAATTTATGCAATCGTTTATATGAAAGATATTTAATTATGAATTAATGGTAGAGTATATCCCTAAATATTTAAATATAATGATCGGCACACTTCGTGATTAATCGATTTATTGGAATAAGAATTCACACTCAAATCACTAACAGTACCAGAAACTGTTTTCAAATTTTATTATATACCTGAAATGAACATATTCAGAATTGTTTTCTATTACAACTTTGTAATTAGCTGCCATTTTAGGATAATGGGTGACATAACAACAATTTTAAATCCACGCAACGTTTTATAATAAATATCCAGGTGAGTGTCTATTAAACGTTTTATGTCTCTTGTTATTTTGAAGTAAAACTGCTGGTATACTTATACAAATCACCCTGGATATTAATTTTATAACTGTTTTAGATTCTAGGAGTCATGATCGAAAATTAAAAACAATTTCCTAGAACAAACGTTAGTAGGGTGGTTTCTTTGGTATCTAACTAATATATCCACGATAATAATAATAATAGTTTGAAAATCATATTGGCAATTAGAAGAATAAAAGTGCATTTTATGGTTTATTTTTAGTATTACTAGTTTGTATTGCAACCAGGAGCAGTGCTGTAAAAATACTATTTTACGATTAACAAATTTTATCTAATTTATTTTATTTTATTTACTTATATCTTATTTTATCTTATTTACCGGAAGTTTCCTAAATCAGTCACCAGTACGCTTCGGGAGAAGAAAAACCGTACAAAAACTGAAAAACTTCTTACTGAAGAGCAATTACAGGAATATTATTTAAAGAATTACAGATTGAAGTTACACAAATAATAAAAATATCTTTGCTAAAGTTGAATACTGGTCCATCATACACACATGATATCATTAGCAGTAATTTCCAGTATAGTTCTAATACTCATCCAGCTATATTCTCTTCTCCTATATCACATCATAAGGTTTTCTGCAAAATATTGATAGTAAGATTATGAAAGCTGAGTATCAGGTATTCTACAATATAGAGCAACTGACTCATCCAGGAAAGATTAGATATAAAGAATATTAACAGCGGTCATAGACTATCCTCAGAGGTCCTAATTGAGATAATCCTCAGACTACGCATATCCTCAGGCTCCTCTTTGTCATAAAAACTGTGACAAGCGGTAACTCCTGAACAATTATACAGTTTCGTTAATAAAGTGGTACAAAAGGTTATAATATCAGGAAACACAATGAAGTCCTTGTGTAGTCCAGTCTTCCTGGAAGATCCAATCCTGATACTGGCTATCTTGGCACGTTCAATAACTAAGAAATATCACAAACAATATTTTGAAAGATATTTTATTGATAAGGACTTAGCCAATCCAATTTAAGGTATTTGGATTTATTTCTAAATGTGCAATGAAAACAATTTAATAATTTTCGATAAACATTATAAGTAAATAATTATACATTCCCCAAACAATTCTAAAAACTGAGTTTAAAATGTAGGGATAATTGGCAGTGAACTCATACGGTGTTATGTTGAAAACACCAATATATACAGTTATCCTCTCTTCACATTAAATATGTCATATACATACACAGCTGCTGCTTAAGGTTGTAAAAATAACCGAATTTTAGACAGTAATGGAAAGGAGTATATTTTATATCTCATACAAATAAAGAAGTGTGTGTCCATATGATCTAAAATCGAAAGTTTTGGACTCTAAGTAGAAATAGAATATTTGATAAATTTTTACAAGTAGGGAATATTTTATTAGTATTTATAACATTTTTATTTTTAAATCATTAATTTTAAAACGCTCGAAAAGCTGTATTATTGTCATTCCAATATGTTTGTCCGGAAAGATATCTAGAGAAAGATTTTCTATATGCAATATCTATAGGCTTGAAATTTTGCAGGAACCTTCGTTTGTGCGAATGTAACGTTGAGTTCTTTAATGGTTTGTCACTTAATGAGATTTGGTTGCACATTGTTGAACATTTTTACTTTGGATTTATTTTTAACCTTGGTGTCAACGTGTCAATCATAGATTAAATAAATTTGTAATAAAACTGAGTAGCGTTATGTGAAATTTTAACACGTAGCCTAACCATCAGAATAAATTAGTTATAAACGTGAAGTATTAATTTTAAGCTATCCAAAGCCTGTTATACGATTTGTGGTTTTCGGTACTCCCAGCTTGTAATTTAATAATATATATGTTTTTATTGCTTTATAACTTGCAACGAGGTAGTCAATTATTCTGTAAAGTGAGGATTTTTTCAGTTACTGACTAGTAGTAACACATTCAAACTAATGTTTTATTTTCATAAGTTGACTACTCACGAGGAGAGTATTAAATTTTATGAATGAATTATAATTTTACAGATTAATTCCAATCGTACATCTTTTAGTGGAAACCACAGACTGTTTACATATCTCATTAAAGGGGAGTTTTCATACAACACGATTTACATAATTTGTGTTAATAGTATTGAAAGGTTTAAGTTTATATTTATTTAGATTTCTCTTTTAAATACATTTATGTCCTAAAAACAATGTCTAGTTTAAACTTTTCATGTTCGGTTAGACAATCTTTCTTCTAATCATTGACAGTTTTATTTCTAAGATACGTTAAAAATATTTAGTTATTTTTTTGTTTTGACTCGGTTTGCAAGAAATAAAATACAGATTACATAGCTTTAAAAAATATTAACCAACATAACATAACAAATGTAACAATATCAATGTTGCAGAGTAAGGCCAACTACTGTATGTGAGTCATCTCAGTCAGGGTAGGTAGGTGGTGTGGGCTGCCCTAATCACGGTGCGCGCGCATTCGGGTGTAAAGGTCGCCTTGTAATCCTCTGAAGGTTGGAAAATTCCAGAACCGAAAGTCTTACTAACCCTTGCCGACATCATAAATTATACTTTTGCGTCTGTAAGAATGGCAGACTCTCCTTTTTATAATTCTTAGAAATAGTAATAGTACCGGCACTCAACAAGTCTGTCAAACTGTTCACGTTGCAACATTAAGTTACCAAATATGTGTCATACCCTACCCATGGATAAGTAATGCTGATTTCAGAATCACTTAAAAGTTTCGGAGTAATTTACATATATAGTGAAATTTTTGATTCATCGATTTACGTTGTATTTGCAAATCCCGGTAGTATCAAACCTATATTTACATATATCTCTTTTTATACGTGTTTTATAACTCAGATATGAAGGTTGTTATGTTGTTTTATTAACATTTTCCAATTTTCTAGTCAATGTACTATATCCAACAACTATTTATAACTTTCACGGGGCCGCCTGTATTTGGAATTATTTATTGATGTAATTTTGCCAGGTTATATATTGTGTCTAACTAAAAATGTTTACGGGTAAACGTTTGCGTAATTTGACAGTTAAAATTAGTTGTACAATTGTTTCCTCCAACTGAATTTGTAATTATGGTTAAACTTAATAAGACGTTACTCTCTTTACTAGTCTTCTTGTCTAGCCACAAAACGGAGGCACATTTATAAACTTAAATATGCTGTATTGGTGATTATACGTACAAACATTAGGTGATTATACTTCCAATGAAAAGTATGTTTTAAAGCAATCTATAGTATCTCATAACAGCATTTTAGAACGCAGTATAAGTAATTTAAAAAATGTAACACAATTCAGTCAGACATTCTTAATTTTATTCAGATAGCATACATTGCTTAAGTTGTTGGAGGTCAGATTCCCGTTATATGCCCCCAATGCTTAAATTTTTTTCAATGAACTTAGAACGTTATAAAACGATGTAGTTGAGTAACAGAACTAAAACTATGCCCCCAACGCTAATGTTTCAGTTACGGATGATTATAATGAATTACAATTGGTTAACTAAAATAAATGGGCTCTTTAGGTCTGATTAAAAATGTAACTTAACCTCTGATCACACAATACACATTGAAATTTATTTGATATATATATTTCTAAATCCCTTTGAAAAATACCATACGGTCCCACCTAATATAGACCTACATCATAAACACTATCACTAAGAAGAAAGCATTGTTAAAAAGTTAAATGTTTAAAAAGAAATATCAATATGAAATAATCCTTTATAAGGTAATAAACATATGAACAGGCACAGTGGTCTTTTCTCTAAGGAATATTGAGAATCAGCCAACAAGTAAAGCGTGGTCTTTATAGCGCAGGAAAATATTTTTATATAATTTTATTTTATTAAAACTTTAAGGATGTAAAAAAACTCTTATTGATGTAAAAAACTTAAATAGAATTATTAGGTATCTTATACACTTTGCGTTATAATACAATATCTGGTGTTTTATTCAAAATAATTTAATACATTTAAATCTATAGACAATAATTCTCTACTAAACTGTTTGAATCAGTTTTAAACTATTACTTATAGTTTAGTATGAATTATATATAGCGTACAATCATTTCAACTCATTCCTATCTTACTGCAAATTGTCTAAACATTTTCTGTAAGACATAATTTAGAATATAGTTCTCTTAATTGTTATAGTTTTTTATCACATATGCATGAACATATCCAAGTGTAACTGATGTGTCAAATACCTGAGACTTTATAAATCTATTCTTTCTGAGCACTTTTAGTTTAAGGGACAATTAAAACAGACACCTTTTCATGTATTTTCCAAAAAGAGTACAAATTAATTGTTGTATTATGATAGGCTCCATAAAAAATCATTAATAAAAAAACACAACATTAATATAAAATATAAGATTTCAAAATCCAAACAAATACTTATTTCCAAGTACCAATGTAATTATATGCCTCAGTAGATAGACTGAGTCAATTTTATCTTTTCTACAACACAAAAGAGCTCTCGAGTAAGGTTTAGTAACTAACAGAATGAATACAAAATTATAGACTATATTTTCTTGAAAAGCTGTTCTTTACTGCATATAAAATTGTTTATTTTTAACAGTTAAACAAGAATTAGTAAGGCATTGCTAATTTATTTAGTTAGTATATACTAATTTCAATTACTTACAAATATTTAGGCTAATATATCCCGCTATAAAAGTTATTCAGAATTAAAGTTTGACAAATGGTTCTCGTAAACAGCTTTCATATGTTTATCAACTAAGTAAAGACAATTACAATCTTACGTGAAATGAATTTTGTTCCAAACATTTACTAAGCTGAAATGGTTCAAATCCAAGGAATTAATCAGGTCAACATATAGGCAGTACAGTCTATACGGGTAATAACCCTATAAGTAGCAACAGAAAAAAACGTAACAATTATGCTAGAAGATGGGCATGATTTCTCTATTTTAACCAAAAATTCGGTATTATGAAATCTAGAACTAATTAAAATGAACACAACTTTTTGCTGTTCACGCCCTTTATCCTTCGTGGGTACCTAGGAGCGCAAAGATCAAAGTAACCACAAAGGAAACCCAATTCCACTCAGCCAGTTGGGACCTGGGCAGCTCCTAATTGAAAGTTTAAACAAATGATTGACAACCCCTTACATTATGAATAAATATTACATACACATTACACAATAATATCTCCTTATAACAAATTGTTGCAATATTTTTTCTCGACAATATCCTGTTCGATCGTTCATTTCGGTTGTAACGGAACCAACTCCTGCCCACTCTCCCCAATTGTTGATTACAAAATACACAAGTATCCTAAGTTGCCACGTCTCTCTATCTTCGACCTTTATTTGTGTTGTGCAAATAAATACTCTTTATTTAGGGTTCTCCCATTTTTGTCGAAAGTTAAAAGTTGACAAAATATGGAGTTAATTAATGAACACACTTCTTGAACTTGATGGGCACTAGAATGAAAAAGGTAATAAAATAATTTTTAAAAATAACCAAACGATTCTAGCCATGTTGGCCAGAATAGGTAGGAAAGTTTGGCAATCACTTTAAAAGTTAAAATTTTACATTTATTAGAGAGATTTATAAACAAACCTTCAAACAAAATGAATATATAAATAAGGAATATAAATATATTCACCAACCGAAAATACAGCACTTAAATATAGTTGTTTCCTAATATAAAATAGGAAACAAGTATATGCAAACCTGTTATCACATGGTAGCCTACTCAAGGGTGGCAGATGTATTGCTACGATTTTGGGAGTACCGCATACTTCATCACTCTCTCGTTGCAATGTTTGCGGAATCACACTTCCCATCGGCTTTTCTCATGAGGGCTTTGGACCTCCAACGGCAGCCTTAAAAATGTGTTTTGGCTAACCTTCTCAATGAAGGAGCGTCATAGCCATTAACCTAAAAAACATTAGTTACATATTAATAGCATAAAAAACATATACAAAATAATAATAAACAAAATTAAACTATCTAATATAACATGCAAGATAAATCAAATAATTATATAAAAGTGTATATTATTAACCATCACAATTAATAAACTATAACTAAAGTATAACTTATTGTAACTATAACGAAGTATTTATATTAACATGGTATTTGTATTACTGTAAAATAATTCTATTTATCAATATAATTTATTTCATATTAAGAAGTAAACTACGTTTTGATAAACACGTCCAAAAATTATTCACTACTGCACTACCTAATTATTCTACCGTCACCAGGTCAGAAGATGGAATTAGGTTACATTAGTCCTAGTCTAATAAATACTTAATAACTGTCTGAGGCAAGTCCAGCTCTTCTATCATTTCAAGGTCGTCATCTTCAACAGTCTGCATGATGGACTTCTTGCAAATCTCCATCAAGGAGCGGGGTTCCGCTGAAACACCAATCACGTTTCGTTAGATATGTAATAACGCATAGATTAGAAATTCAACTTAGCCAAATATCTCTCAGAAACCTAATGCACATTCCATATATTTTACGTGTCTATTGTGAAACATGAAAATAAATTACAACAGAAATTTAATGAAAGGTTTACTCACAGTCCAAGCCGCCGTTGTAAGTGATGGTGACCTGGCAGGGCACTGAGCTGGTGCTGATGATGGGAAATAGCACCTTCCCACGCAGCCCAGTGAAGGCATCTCCAAGGTAACATCTTCTGTCGCCAACTCGGATGAGGAAACCCAGTGTTCCCTTATACATGTCCAGTACAACTAAAACATACAGAAACTTATTAGAATGGTACTTGAAATATGAAATATTACGGACAAAAGTACCATGAATATACATGTTTATAATTTGTTAAATTAACAGCAGCTTTAATGTCTTGCCACCAAAACTGTCGGGCACTTCAAAATCATCGTAAGGTGCTACAACAGGATAGTCGGCACTGTCCATGCTGCAGTCGTGACGTAGTCTCAGGGTGCTCAGGTTCCATCCCCAGGACTGGTCGTCACTCCCCACGATAGACTGAAACGGAAAAAAACGGTGAAAGGAAAAGTATGCATAGGCGATACAATGAAATCTGACCTACAACAACTTAATTAAAGCAATGTATGCTATCTGAATGAAAATTTAAAAAATCTGACTGAATTGTGTTAAATTTTTTGAACTACTTATTTAAAAAGACAGTACAGTGCAGTTTTGTAAAGCAATATAATCTATAATTTGCACCTTCATGAATTAGTCTCTGAAATTTACACCAGAGCTCTCATATTGTAACAAGAAACAAAACAAGTCAGAGGAAATCGAGGAGGGTTTCATATATAAAAAATCTTTAACGGCATTCTTACATTCAATCTTCTATTTTTAAATAACTTTATTTCCATTTCGTAATTTAAAACAAAGTAAACAAACACTGCATTCTAAAATGCTGTTATGGGATACTACAGATTGCTTTAAAAACATACTTTTCATTGGAAGTATAATCACCTAATGTATGTACGTATAATCACCAATACAGCATATTTAAGTTTATAAATGTGCCTCCGTTTTGTAGCTAGCCAAGAAGACTAGTAAAGAGAATAACGTCTTATTAAGTTTAACCATAATTACAAATTCAGTTGGAGGAACAATTGTACAACTAATTTTAACTGTCAAATTACGCAAACGTTTTACCCGTAACATTTTAAGTTATACACAATATATAACCTAACAAAATCACATCAATAAATAGTTACAAATACAGGCGGCCCCCGTGAAAGTTATAAATAGTTGTTGGATATAGTACATTGCACTAGAAAATTGGAAAAATGTTAATAAAACAACATAAAAACCTTCATATCTGAGTTATAAAAACACGTATAAAAGAGATATATGTAAATATAGGTTTGATATTACCGGGATTTGCAAATACAACGTAAATCGATGAATCATAAATTTTCACTATATATGTAAATTACTCCGAAACTTTTAATTGATTCTGAAATCAGCATTTCTTTTCCCTGGGAAGGGTATGACACATATTTGGTAACTTAATGTTGCAACGTGAACAGTTTGACAGACTTGTTGAGTGCCGGTTCTATTACTATTTCTAAGAATTATAAAAAGGAGAGTCTGCCATTCTTACAGACCGCAAAAGTATAATTTATGATGTCGGCAAGGGTTAGTAGACTTTTCGGTTCTGGAATTTTCCAACCTAAAGAGGTCAGTACACCATGGTCATGCCAGGTACCGGGCGACCTTCTTGGAAGTATAGTTTGCCCGCTATCCCAGTGGATTACAAGGCGACCTTTACACCCGATTGCGCGCGCACCGTGATTAGGGCAGCCCACCCTACCTACCCTGACTGAGATGACTCACATAGTTTGGCCTTACTCTGCAACATTGATATTGTTATATTTGTTTATGTTATGTTGGTTAATATTTCTTAAAACTATGAAATCTGCATTTTATTTCTTGCAAACCGAGTCTAAACACAAAATAACTTAATATTTTTAACGTTATCTTAAAAATAAAACTGTCAATGATTACTGTATTTATAAAATACATCAGGAATGTCGAAGACATTTCGTGTTTGCTCTCTATTATAATCAACAAATCATAAAACAATTCACTGTATTTGTTGCCTACATTTAGTCGCGATTATCCACAAATTAGTTTTTTGCTATGTTTTAAAACACTAAAAACGGATGTTTAAAAGAGGAACATAGAGAGGAACGATGAAGAAACATTTTTTTTTAATGTCAAAAAAGTAAATTTTAGTTATTTGTGTGTTTTCAAATCATTTGGTTCATTATATTATGTATTTAAAACCTTGCGTTAATGGAAGTTAAGAATTTTCAAAGATTTTTTAGCTACATTTTTCGTCATACATTTAAATATTAAATACATACATTTTTTTAGGATTTCAGTATTGTTTTATATTTATACATAGGACAAAAGAGTTACATAGTAGTTTGGTTTAAAATATAAATTTAAAAATATACATAAAGTGAGAGTATGGGTTCAATAACAGTGGAATCAAGTATGTTTTGCTAATCAATGTTTATTTAAAAAATAAAACAATTTGTACATTAAAACATTTTTATATATAGATAAATAAATGTTTTCGTTTAGTAGTACCTAGAGTCAATATAATTCTTTTTAAGGTTCAAATGGCTTTTAAATAGTCCTCCTCTAACATAAAATAATAATTGAAGCTATTTCAATAATTTGAACTATTTACTGAATACAAAACAAAAAACCATACAATAGAAAATATATTTAAAGGACATTTGAGAATCATTCTAATTAAATTTCATCATAAAATTCTCTATCAAATCTAATGTAAATAACCGGAAAATAGATACCTATTACTTACAACTACACAATATAGAAGTTTTAAACTGTAAAAAAGGTAACTTTAATAACTTTTACAATGATATATAGTAAGATTGAAATTATAAAAAATACTTTAGAGGCAGCTGGGCAACTTTTATAGTGTTCCTTATGAGTAACCAGTACAAATCAGACCAATGTGTTAAAGATTTCGTATCTAATGATTACCTAACTATTCGTAATTGCGCAAACCCTCATAATAAGGCAGAAAATATAGATAGAGAAATGTAAACTAAATGTTATCTTCCAAAATAACTTTCCTAAGTTTTGTAGTTGCCTATAGACAGGATTTTAAACATATTTACAATAATCTTAGTTAATCATTTTCAACCCACCCTCTCATACAGCTGACTCTCTCTGACATTGGAAACTTTATAGTAAATTTTTCCTCAGCACAGTAATACCAATTTAGTGTGTCAAGTTATATGTATTATAATATTAATATATAAATGAAGCCTATATAATTTTTAAGGTTGCTAATTAATGGGAAATTATTATTGCTAGTTACGTACTATTTTATTAATGTACACGTTTTCTAGACATCGTAAATATTAAACAGATTTATGTATCATTCAAAAATATGTAGCTTTCTTGACTTAAATTGATTGCTATGAATTCGTAGAAAAAAGTAATGCAATATTTGCAAGTATTAAATAAATAATGTGTTAAACGCTCGAATATGAATTTAATCCAAAAGAATAAATTTAATGATGTAATGTTTCGTATTATAACAGGCACAAATTAAATCGCAAATACCTTTATTTATATGTTTATTGACCCAATTAAATATTTTTTACGCTAAGAACTTAAAAATTCTGGGTATTGTCCTAGGATTTATAATATTTATTTTAGGCAAATCTAATTACTAATCTTATTCTACTGCTCTGTATTTCTTGATACTCCTCTTACCCCCATCATCGGCAGCGAGACCTCAGAGACCACGCCGGACTTGGTCAGTCTCTCTTGAGGAGTGATACTGTGCTTGTCGTACGAGTTTTAACAGCGAAGACCATGCGACCCAACAACTTGAATTAGGCGGCAACGCTCAATTAGAAAAGTGGCGGAGGTTGAGTAATTTTAATTAATATAGAATGAGTTGTTACAGTAAGTTTATAAATTTCATATATTCATAAATGCGTGGTAAATATAACTTTTTTATTACTGTTAGTGAATAGTAAATGATTAAATCAAGTAATACTAACAAAAATAAAAAGTGAAATAAATTAAAACTCGCGTGGAAAATATAAGTTTTTTTATATCGCTGTAAAATATTGTTCTTGAATGTTCGAAAAGTATTAACTAGTAAGTAATAATACGCTTTATTTTTACTTTCTTGTCTTGTTTATAAATAAAAAACTTACGGTTGGTTTGTTATATCAATTTCTATCAGATTTATGTTTATTGTTATTAGATTGTTCTAAGTAAAACCATAGTTAAAAAAATATGATATCGAACATTTTACTGCGTTAAAAAAATAACGGTTATACTCATATTATAGTTGTTTTCACTGTATGATGTTACTCTTTAAGAACGACATATGTATATATTATTTTAATTCTTATATAATATAAAGATAGAAGATATTTTATAAAGTTATTTTAATGAAAATTAATTTTTGTTTTTGAATAGATAATTAGCACTTTACTTGATTTCATAGTAATACAGTTAAATAGATAAATGTGCGAGAAAGTTTTGAAACAGACTTGAATGTAATTACAGATAAAAAATTTTTAATCAACAGATGTTTTAAAATATTTTTTTGTTTTGAAAACTTGACGTTCGCATGTAAAACAATAAAAAGAATAATAAACTAAATATATTTATGAACGAAAAATTGTCTGTGACATGAATAATAATAAAACCTGTGGCTGTTTTAGTGTTTGAAGTATAAATAATAATATTTCAGATGAAGTAATAATTTAATATACGCTTTGTATTTTAAATTAGCGGCTTAAAAATAAAGAAGTGTTAATTTTGTTACTATTCAAATATAAGGTAAATAATGGTCACATAAAATAATTAGTGTAGAAAATATTATTATAAACAAACATTATTATTGATCATAGAAACAGTGTCCCCAAAAGTCTGGAAAATACAAAAATTCCAGTTATGGATAAAATAATTAGTATTTTAAGTTTTTCAACAATGACACATATATTGAGTCATTTTTTTAACTTTAGATCCTAAAATGAGTTATAAAACAATGTTTAAACTCCGTGTATTCTCCCCGTTGACAGGATCAGCTCTTTCTGTCAGGAGTAGAAGAGTTTGGCGGTGAGCCCGTGTGGGAACTGAGGAAGGCAGGTTCGCCATGAACCAGGACTTTTCCCCATCCTGTTGCTTCTGGCGAACGTTACCCTTGATGATATATTACCCGACGAACACTACGACTTGGGTAAGAATTAATAGTTATTAATATAATTGTTATTATTATTTTTTACTACTTTATATAAAAAAAAAATAATATTCTCTACTGTATAACATCATTCCATATGTTGAGATATATCATATAAGTTACGAATTAATCAAATACATATAGTCACAAATGGAATATCAGGAATATTTTTTTAATTTCATGCTTGAGATAAATGAAAACATGTATTTTTATTATACCATGGTTAGCAAAATTAAGTAATATTTATTAGTTACGTTACTTATTGCATACAGGGGCCGAGGACGAAGATTTTGGAGCAGCCGCTGCCGCTGCAGATGGATTGGAAGAATTCCTACTTCCAGAGCGTGTCAGGATGCTGGTGGAGACTGAAAAGTCGCCTTCGTTCTTCCAAGAGCTGGAGAAATACGCCTGGAACCCGCCAAGATTGTTCAAGGAACATCCATTTCAAGGTAGGTAAAAACAATGCTACACACCTAACTCCCATACAAGCTTTTCAACAACTTTGAACAAACAATTTAAATATACCAGTTTTTAAAAACTACGTTTTGATTCTTAAAAAAAATTAAAATTGCCTACTATATACTACACTTTGAAAAATAAAGCATGGTATATTTATATATAATTACCCGTTAACTATAGTTGGCTTGGACATTTTTAAATAATTCTGATATTAAACAGAAATAATAAAACCCGGCTAGATATGGTTTTGATATTCGCTTTATATCATTTATCTAATTATACCACCTATAAACACATTGTATCTCAACATCTTACTGTAAAACATTAGCATGGGAAATTCTTAACCATTGATAACAATTTGTTTTGACATCTTTATATGATAGCATTGTTTATGTTTGAATAATTAATACCTTCAACTATTTTATTTTGAACTGTTTGGTGCTTTAAGGATTTAAATATACATTTTTTAACTACTTCAGATATATTACGCCTTTCATTTAAAATCTTTTACAATTAATTTTTTAATGCAAATTTGCTACTTTACAGATAATTATGTTTACTTAGAAGTAAATTATGACATACTAACAATAATAGAAACAATTATTTTTAATATCGTTATCCTTATTTTAGGAGGAAGTTCCCGCTAACTTGCTTCCGGTCAACGTCCACCGGGGCAGCCGATGCCGTGAGGGGAAAAGTTGGATTCAGCCAGGGAATCCACATGTTGGGCGATCCACTGGCCTGCTGAGCTCCGTGGCTTGCACCCTATGGTGGGTGTGGGTAACAAAAGCCGCTGATCTACACCGGCAACGGAATCAATGATAAGTTCTACATGTCTACAACACAGATTATGTGAATAAATTTCTTTTTCAAAATAGTTCATAATTGTTTGATTGCATTAAACTAATATTATATCACCTATGCATACTTTTCCTTTCACATTTTCCAAAGAAAAAGATTAAATTGAATATTGTCAGTGCATAATTCCTAGGTTTTTTTATAAGAATTACAACGCCTTTCATGTGCTTTGAATGTTGAATAAAACCTCATTGTTTGTTTCAGTCTATCGTGGGGAGTGGAGTGACGACCAGTCCTGGGGATGGAACCTGGAGCACCCTGAGACTACGTCACGACTGCAGCTATGGACAGTGCCGACTATCCTGTTGTAGCACCTTACGATGATTTTGAAGTGCCCGACAGTTTTGGTGGTAAAACTTTAAATCTGCTGTTAATTTAACAAATTATAAACATGTATATTCATGGTACTTTTGTCCGTAATATTTTCATATTTTCAAGCACCATTCTAATAAGTTTCTGTAATGTTTTTAGTTGTTACTGGACATTGTATAAGGGAACACTGGGTTTCCATATCCGAGTTGGCGACAGAAGATGTTTACCTTGGAGATGCCTTCACTGGGCTGCGTGGGAAGGTGCTATTTCCCATCATTAGCACTAGCTCAGTGCCCTGCCAGGTCACCGTCACTTACAACGACGACTTGGACTGTGAGTAAATCTTTCTTTTCTTTCATAATTTATTTTCATGTTTTTACAATAGACATGCAAATTACATTTGTTTTCTGAGAGATGTTTTTGGCTGAGGTGAATTTCAAAAGCTATGCGTTTATTACATATCTAAAATAATGTGTTTGATGTTTCAGCGGAACCCCGCTCCTTGATGGAGATTTGCAAGAAGTTCATCATGCAGACTGTTGAAGATGACGAGAATAGAAAAAGCTGGACTTGCCTCTAACGGTTGTTAAAGTATTTTGATAGACGAGGACTAATGTAAGCTAAGTCCTTGTTCTGACCTGATGGTGGTAGTTAATAGTATTAAGACATATTTATTAAAACGTAGTTTATATTTTCTACTTAACTTTTTTTAATTATAATTAAAATTTATTGATACATATAATTATTTTACAAATTTATACAGATAGCATGATTATGTAAATACTTGTTTTACTTATAGTTATTTATACTCTTACTTTAGTTATAGTTTATTATGGTGGTAGTTATATTAATATACACATTTAAATATTTTATTTCTCATTTATCTTGTATGTTGATTAGTTTAGATAAATTAGTTTAGTTACATTATCTTTTATGCTGTTATGTTATTAATATTTAATCTAATCATGTGCTTTTATTAGGTTAATGTATATGACGCTCCTTCATTCATTAAGAAGAATAGCCAAAACACATTTTTAAGGCTGGGCCGTTGGAGGTCCAAAGCCCTCATGAGAAAGAGCTGATGGAAAGTGTGATTCCCCAAACAAAGCAGCGAGAGTGAGTGAGTGAGTGAGTGAGAGAGGAGAGAGAGAGAGAGAGAGAGAGAGAGGAGAGAGAGAGAGAGAGAGAGAGAGAGGAGAGAGAGAGAAGAGAGTATTGTATGCAGTACTGCCGACATCGTAACAATATATCCCCCTTGAGTATCATCTTACAACAGGGAAGTATAATCAAACTATTATACCCCAAAGTCATTATTTGTTGACTCCACTTATGGACAGCAGTATAATAAATGATACAATTTTTTAAAATTAAATGTCAGTTTCAAACAGTATTAAATCTGCATGGTCGAAATTTTCGTTGCTTTAATAATCAGTTTCACCATCTTTTACAATTTTCTATTATTTTTGGCCACACGGATTTAAAAATTTTGAATTTATGATAAAGGGTTGAAAGATGATGTTTTTGAGTTAAGGGATAAGAAAAACTGTACAAGACCCTCCATTTGCTATTTCTTTTAACCTGGCCAGTTTTTATTTTGGTGTTGGCAATCCTGGACTCTCAGGTTTCTTCTAGTGACCTCAAATTCATGAAGTGTCTTCATTAATTAGCTCCGATTTTTTGTAAACGTAAAATTTGCGACCAAAAAGGGAGAACCTTAAATAAGACACTGTTCATTTGCTCAATGCAAATGAAAGTCGAACGAGTTTTAGTACAGATATATTTACCGAACTTTAACAAAACTAATTTTTTTTCTGCACAAAACAAAATAGGAATAAAACTAATGGAAAATATAACAATAGAAATGTAAAAATTTCTCAGTTTAACAAAACCTAAATTTGTAGGATTACTTTTGGATGGGAACCTAACTTGGGATGTGTAAATTTTGGTCTTTGCAAAAAAGAGGACCTCTTTCGGAATTATTTGCTCTTAAAATCCAATATTGCACAAAATATAATTAAAAAAAAAAACGTTTACTATGCCTACATATATTCTTATATAACCTTTGGGTGTTGCGTCCTATACATTTTAAAAGGACCCGGGAATCTGTAAAAAGTCTATTTTTTAAATTGAGAATTTTAACTGTTTACGAAATGTAGCCTATATACTTGAAACAGTTAAGTATAGTCAGATCAAATGTTTTCCAAATTGCCTCGATTAGGGTCAAGTCACGACTACTTTACTCTAAATAGAAACCATTTGTCAGTACATAAATACTCGTTGGAATCTCATTATAAGAAACCAAGATCGGCCGGAATTAAGTTTATAAATAAAATTGCAAAAGACTTACTCAGTATAGAAAATAATTGATTGTTTACAAATACTTTTACAGTATTTTAACTAATAAAGTTTTATAGTAATTTGAAGAATTCATGGAAATATGCCGTTCTTTATTTGAATACCTTTAAATGAAATTGTACAAATTAATGAGGCGGTTACCTGAAGGAGTTCGTTTTTTGCTCAACAATTGGTGGGGGAGTGAGAAAAAGTTGGATCCTTTTCACCGAAATGAGGCATTGAACGGGATATTATCGAAAAATAATCATGAAATAAATATCATTTCATAACTAAAAATACCCCAAATGGAAGTCCTATTCTCAGTTATGCTTATTAATGTACTGGTTCAAATTTATAATTTTTTGTTTCCTATACATATGAATTGGTTAATTATTTTAACTCAATTCTGCATGACATTGATCTATTAGACGCGCATTTTAACGGAATTTAATTAACTTGAGGGATAATTGCAATTTGTGTTTTATGTGTTTATAAGCTGTTTTAATGTGAGTTGTAACTTTCAGATATCATCTAAAAAATACCCAATTTTTGTACTAGTATGATAAACTCTTCTTCTTATTTTAAAACTTTATATTAGTTACTGTAAATCGTTGCTCAGACGAGGATATGTTAATTTTTATTTTTTTTAATTTTTTTATGTGTCGTTATGTGTTGTACTCCAATGCGCTACACTATTTTCACCACAGATATTCAAAATTGTTTCTGATGGGAATTTGGATTTTAATAGTAGCCTAATCGTTTAAGTCAAAATGAAGCCACTGTTCATTTTTTAGGTATTTATATTAACAATGATAGAAATTGGTTTTCGTTGATACATTTTCTTGATCGGAGCACACGGGAAAAACTAATAATGGAAATATCTTAGACAGAAATTTAATGTTAACAGGACCGACCGAATTAGATTCTTTTAAATTAGTATAATCGAGATTCATTCCATATAAATTAATTGTACTGGATAACGTATCAACACCTAGCAAACCCACGAAAGATAGAGGCAGGGAAAATGGTACATACCTTCATAATACGCCCAAGAGGCTCACTCGAAGGAACGACTATCAGTTATCTTAAAAATGTTTAGAATGTGATAGAAAAAAATACGTGAATAATTATAGTGTACGTTTTTCCAACAGGAAAACTGCTTGCGAAGCCGGCAGGCAAAATCTGCTAGTATTTAATATATATTTGTAACAAGTGGATACAAAAATATACTATTGCAAAAATATTTTATTAACACATTTGTTAATTTTCCGCAATCTTGTATAAATGACATATATAATAGAGTGGATATTGGGAGAAAAAATCATATTATTTTTTATATATATTTTTTTCTTTTTTGGGATACTTAAAATAAACGGATTGCCCCAGTTGATTTTTGTTTTGTAAGTATTTAATTTTATGCTAATTTTCTTAGATATTAAAACTCAATATTTTTTAAGTCAGAAGTATTGTCTATATAATTTATACACCAATAGCGATAGAAACCTAATTTTAAATTTATTTTTAAAAATATTCCAATTGAACAAAATGTTATATTAGTTTGTATATAGGACTATAAGTAGTATTTCGGAATGTTTAAAAAAATAAAGCGTTTCGTATAAAATACTGTTGTAATTAAAATTAAAAGGGGGTTTTCAATACAATTAAAAAAATAACTTTTGTAAGCCAATTCCTCATTTTTGGTGAGGTGTCAGCTGTGTTAAGAAATACAGATTTTTGTATTATAAAAGTAATGAGATACATAAACACTGTAATTTTGTATTATCCATGTAAAAAACCGCTACAACTCCACCCTGCGATGATGTAGACTTATGAAATTAAAAACCGGTCGTCCCTGTATTCTTTGGGTACAGAGCGGATTATATACAGCCCAAAATACAAGTTTAGCAGTTTATTAAACAAAGCTAAGACCAACTTAACAAACCAAGAAATTAACTTCCACGAAAATCATCAACGAATGCATGAATGTTGTTTTACTTCGTGCATTTTTTAATCATGTGGTGGTCGTTTTTTGTTGTGTTTTTTTGTGAGTACATTTTACCTGTTCCAGTGTAATTGGTTGTATGTAATAGTCATCTAAAACTAGGATGTATAAAATGCTTTGGTGAAGATGAGAGATCGAGGGTTGTAAAAACTGTGAATTCACAAAAAAAATAAAAGTAAACTCATCTGTAAGATCAGGTCGTGGTCCTGGCCATAATTGATTCTGTTTGAGGTGTCTCGACGTGCAGAAAGGAAATATTTTTAACATAGACTGATCCAAACAAACCACTTATAAAAATAACCAAAACCTATCTTTTATTGTTTCTATGGATATAGACGATTTTTATACATTTTCTCCACCTTTTCCCTTATTTATCTTTCAATATATACTTCCGCCACATCTACTGCAGAAATGCAAAATAATTACTTTTTATATGATTTGTACAGCCATACATTAAATTAATAACAATAAGAAAATAATACATATCAAAATAGGCTAGAATATAAAATTTTAAATACTGTTATTTAAAATATAAAATTTTAAATTTAAATTTTTTTAAATATGATATAAATATATATATACATATATATTGTGTAGATGTATATATATATATATATATGTATATATTACTAAGGAATTGACTGTGGACTCCTTTTTCCACTAAAATCTATTAATCTAGAAGTGTGCCGCTAGTTTCATTTAAATATATTCATAGATATATTCCACAGTTTAATTCGCATATTTAAATATATTTCATATTAACGATTGCATACAGTTTCTTAAAATGGATAATTTCATACTTAAGTTTCCATTGCATTTTTTGTAAACCTTTTATACTTGTTATGCATTAATAGATAGTAAACCTAATCAATGTATCCATTTTAACATACCAAACCGTGGATACCTATTCTCAAGGCCGTGATATATATTTGGGTATCATATTTTTTATTTAAAAATGCGGGGATTCAATAACAAATAGACCAAAATACTGGACTTGCACCACATTGGGCTGTGATCACATGTGAGGAATTGAATTTAGGAAACCGCGCACATTGTGTAAATTACGGCTATTTAAATGATCGAATATAATGGTCCTTAGAAAGCACTTACGTTAATGAGAAATAATTATCCATGAAACACATATCAATAATAAAAAAGTACTTATGAACTAAAAATTTAAATTTCGATATATCGTGTTAGTGAAACAGAAGCACATTGAATAATAAGGAGTACCAAAATAGTATGTTTCTGGTTTATGGCTTACATCATAAGTGCTTTAAACTAAGTAGATTACTTTAACGACTTTTAATTTTTTTTTTAATGCTTACCAAGTCCAGGTTAGTAAACCATTAAAAAGTTAATACAAATCGTCATATATAAATAGTTAAGGAACCTAATAAAAATTTTAACGCAAATGTAGGTTCTCTAAAGAATCCGCTAGAGAATATAATAGTTTATTCGTAATCAATAACAATTGTTTTATGTAATAGGAATGTAATCTTAAATAATCAGTTTTTGAAGTAACTTTGAATTCAATACAGGTGGTAAATAGATCCCACCCTAAATTATGCACCATATTACAACGATTTTAATGCTTGCATGTTACTCTGCTTTGTTGGTGATTTTTTCCAAAATAAAAATAACAATCTTTGTAAAGTATGTGGACTTGCCGCCCCCCAGACCATTGTTTTACTAACCATCTGTAAGTAGATTAAATATTAAAAAAATAGTTTACAAAATCTCATGAAAAAGTTGTAAGGCAACTTTGGATTTTTCAAATCTTTAAGAAATCTACTTTTTTGATTATGAACAAAATGGGTAATTGCCGTTTACAAATTTTTCGAACCCTACTACTAATGCTTGCAGGCTTGAAAAATATTTTATTAGAATACATCAAAACTAGAAGATGACTGTGTGAGTCATCGGCACAGGGACGGCAGGTTAGGCCGGGCGGCGCGTGTGACGTTGCGTGTGCGATCGGGTGTAAGGGTCTCCTAGTAATCCTCTGGGGCCTCTTGAGATAGTGGACGAACTATACTTCCAAGAAGGTCTGTCAGTACCTGGTATGACCTTGTTGTGCTGAATGACCGATTTCTGACGCCTGAAAAAATTCCCTTAAACTGAAAGTTTCACTGTAGACAAGTCTATAAATACAAACTCATTGATGTAATTTTCTAGAAATGTTGATACAATTAGTACCGGTATTCAACACGTCTAGTCAAACTCTTCCACATTGTACCGTTATATTTTAATTTCAATGTCTAAGCCCTTGACGAACTTATAAGAGTGTTCCTATCCAAGTTTCGTTTTAAAGTAAAAATTTTACTTTTCAAGTTTAAGTTAAACTGTAAAGAGGTAACTTTCTTACAATAACATATAGTAGAGTTGAAAAACACCAAAACTGTTTAGAGGCAGCTAGGCAAACTTTGTATTATTCCTTATGAGTACCAGTACAATTAGACCTATGTATTAAAGATACTATTATCTAATGATTACCGAACTATCGTAATTAAAATGGTTTAATTGCGCAAACCCTTATAATAAGGCCGAAATATGGACACAGAAATGTAAACTAATCTTCCTACAAAATATTTTTCTTAAATAATTGAAGTTGCCTATAGACAGTAATTTTAACATATTACAATGTTCTTAAGTTCATCATTGTCAACCCTGTTTTTCATACAGCTGACTCTGTATGAAAACAGACATTGGAAACCTTATGGTAAATTTTTTTCTCAGCAGAGTAATACCAGTTTAGTGTTAAAAGTTATATGTATTATAATTTGTATACTATAAAATATTATAATTTTTAAGCATGAAAATTCGGGTAAAATTATTGCTTACTTACGTACTATTTTTATAAATGTAAAACTTTTTCTATGATTCATGTCTTTCATTTTATAATTCATGTAAGAGCGATAACATTAGGAATTCAGGGTTTTATCTAAAAATTTAACAATTATTATAATAGTTCATCAAGAAAAATAAAAATATTTTCACTTGAATGGTTAGTTAATAAGATAATTCGATTTAACTAACCAAATATCTGAAAAATCCATATTATATAAATATTTAAAACTAGAAACTAATCTAAGATTGTTTATAATTTTTCAGTTTACTTCCAGATATGATCAGCTTCCTGATTTATTAACAAAAATTACTCTTTTAAAAACTAACAAATGCTTCCTGATATACTCATGATTTAATACCAATAAATATTATATTCGCTCTTCCTAGGAACATGTCTCCTGATCACTTACGTCATCACGATTATGGTAGAGAGCGTTGTACTTACAGTTCATCATATCTTATTTGTATTAAAGTAGGATATTTTTATATTTCGATCTTAAATATTGGCAAAAACGCCAATCGATTATTTTACAACTTATGTTTTAAGTTAACATATTTTAATTTATTTACCAAAGAAATTATAATAGTATACATCTGTAAACCATTAAACAGATTTGTGTATCATTTCAAACAATAAATAGCTTTCGTGACTTAAAATTGATTGCTTGTAAATTCGTAGAAAATATAATACAATAAACGCCCGGCGAAGATGAATTAAGGACCAAAGGGGGGGAAACTTATTGCTAGTTACGTAACTATTTTTATTAATGTATACACTTTTTTAGCCATCGTAAATGATAACTAGATGTTTGTATCATTCAACAATAGATAGCTATCTTGACTTAAATTGATTGATATGAATTCGTAGAAAAAAGGTAATGCAATAATTTGCAAGCATTAAATAAATAATGTGTTAAACGCTCGAATATGAATTTAAGGGGAGCGGGAAAGGCCTATCTCGCCAATGTTAAAATTTGCCATCTTTAGGTACACTTTTTCTTCAAAAGTTGTAAAGCTATGACTTTCAAATTTTAGGGCTATATTTACCAACTCTTTTTGTGTTGACAGACCCAATTTTACACCTGCTAATCAAATATTACCTTAAAAAATCATTTTTTCATAGAACACTAAAAAAAAATTAAACATTTTTACAAAACATAAATTTTTTATTTACAAAACTAGTAATGTGGAGATTTAATAAAAATGGGTCTAAATATTACTTATACCCCAACAATGATGTGTAAAAAATTTCAGGTATGTAGGTTAATTATTTACAGAGATAAGTGTACCTTTGTTTAATAAAATGCAACTTTCGGCAAATTGCGATGAAACTCAATAAACTAAAAGGCATACAATATCTACCTTAAAATAGGCCAGCTCCATATTTTGGGATCATCTGTTTCCTCTTCATGGTCTTCCTCCATGAGGCCGCCTTTTTCTTCTTGCTTGTCTAGCCTCCTTCGTGATACTTTCAGCCGCTTTCTCACTTTTATACGCTGTCTCAAAATATCCATCTCCCGCAAAGTTTTGACGGATTTTTCACACAAACTCAGTCCAAGTCTTTTTGTAGAGGTCCAGTTTGCTGGCTTGTGGCCTTCATTCTGAGCATGCTGTACATTCTAACTTAGTTTGATAATACTAACCCAGAGTTCTCAGAGTCATCATAACACACAATAAGTTTCGATTGTGGTCTGTTTGAATCACAATACTTACATTTAACAAAATTTTTTTTATTGCACAAGACAATAAGTGGACATCAAAAATACAATTTCCTGCTCCAGAAGATTGAAATGTTTCATAGCTATCAAAGGACAACTTCTTTGCAGAAGATACTTTAGTAGAAACTAACTCCCAAGTTCTTTGTTAGGTGTTTCTTGAGTTCCTGACAAAGTTTCTGAACCTACCAATGTAGGCCTAGGCCTTACTGTACTGGTTACCTACATGATGTTTACTCTTGGTTTTTATAACTCAATTGTTTCCTTGGCATCGCGAGTTCCACTAAACAAACAAATATGTTTCGAAAAATAACACAACAATTCACCAAATCAGTGTCTTCTTTGAACAAAATAACAAAATGTAAACAAGAAACAAGTTTACATGTTCGGTATTGTGAAAGGAACCAAAACAACAGACGACAGCTGACGGATAAACTGATGTTTAGTCCAACTGTCACTATGACCAACTACACAAACAAAAATGCAGAGTATAAAACCAATGGTACTATCACTAAATGCCAGGAGTATACTAGCTACACTATTGACGTTGCTCAGAGAAAAAACTCTGTGTCTTGATATATTGTTTTAAATTTTTTCAAGGGCTTATACGTAAGTTACAGTGATTGACAATTATATCATTTTAAAGAGAATGAAATGGAGTATAATAATTTTAAAAAAAACTAAAAATGTGTAAAAAAAAAATTTTCCCCGGTCTGGCTCCCCTTAATCCAAAAGAATAAATTAATGAATGTTAATGTTTGTATTATAACAGGCGCGAATTAAATCGCAAATACCTTTTATTTATATGTTTATTGATCCATTTACACTTTTTACGCCAAGAACTTAAACATTCTGGGAATTGTCCCTAGGATTTATAATATTTATTTTAGGTAAATCTAATTACTAATCTTATTCTACTGCTCTGTATTTCCTGATAATATAGTAACGTTAACCTCCACTCCAGGCCTCCCCCACTCAAGGCTCCCCCACTACACAGTAGCCCCGCCCTCTTACCCCCACCATCGGCAGCGAGACCTCAGAGACCACGCTGGAACTTGGTCAGTCTCTCTTGAGGAGTGATTACTGTGGCTAGTCGTACGGGTGTTAAAGCGAAGACCATGCGTCCAAACAACTTGATTAGGGCGGCAACGCTCAATTAGAAATTGGCGCGAGGTGAGTAATTTAATTAATATAGATGAGTTGTCTTAGTAATCTTTGTAAATTTCACACATACATAAATGCGTGGTAAATATACATTTTTTATACTGTTAGTGAATAGTAAATGATTAAATCAAGTAATACTAACAGTAATAACAAGTAAATAATTAAAACTCATTTTATACTTCGTCTTATTTATAACGAATATAGCCTAGGGTAATATGTTATGTTTATTTATTTCCGATTATTTTTATGTCTGTTTCGTTATAAGATTGTTCTAATTAAACCACTAGTAAAAAAATACATTATTTGTAGTATAGGTACTCCCATGTTTTTCAATTTAAAACATCTTTTGCACGTGTTTTTATAGTTTAATACAAGTAATACTGAAGCTGATGTAAATGACTATCACTAAAACTGAATTTTATAAAGTATAATGTAATTTATTTATTTATTTATTTACATACGGTATACAACCCATTTCACATTTGTTATAGGTATTGAGAAAATACAAGAGGCTTGATATAAACAACTTACATAAATAGTTTACATGCATACATGCTAAAAGCAAACAGAAAGCAAAAAAATAAGCAAAACAAGTGCCAAATAACATCAACATCGTGAATAAAAAGAAAAATTACAACAGCAATATAGTTTATAAAACAAGTGCAACATGAAGGTGGAACCGTAAAAAAGACTTAATTAAAGTACCGGTAGCGTATAAATATAGAGTTTACTTATATACTACTGAGACATACATGATGCATATGAACAAATACAATACGAAAGAAAAAAATAAAGATTAGCGTAGCCTATGTTCATTGATATATATAAAAAAAATAAATCACAAGAAAACCATTTCCATTTAGCCAAAATATATAAAACATGCTACAATACATGCAAATTTTGATGCTATTATAATAATATATGAACAAAAGTTGTTTAAGAAAAATAGCAAGCAATATATAACATTCACAAAGAAACCATCTCTATTCAGTGAAATATACAATATGCGACAATACATGCAGGGTTTGATGCCATTAAATATAAACAAAAGTGTTAACAAAAAAAACAAAAACAAAAAAACAGCAAGCAAAATATAACGTTCAGTGTCAGAGTTTTCATGTGTGCCCAGAGAGATATTTAGTGACCTCCCCTCTTGAATGATGTGTCGGACATGCTGAACAAATCAATATGCGCAGGAAGACCAATTTCCCAACCTGTGAATTCTCGGTATTGTACTGTTGTACGCATAGTTCGTAGCGAGGAATTCCCTCTCGAAAAGCTGCACAGATCTTGAAGATGGTCGGGGACAACGAAAGATTGATCCTCTCTAAAAGTCTCGGGGAATCACAAAGACGACGACAAAATCTTCTTCAAGAAACATCAGGTCAGCAATTTTGGCGTCTGGTGCTCAAGGGTAGGAGCCCAAAGTGGCGTTGCAGATCTTCAACAGGAACCCCGTCGTAGGCAAATCCAAGTCTCAACCCAATCAGCCTGATGAATCTTATCTGTAATTTAATATATTTTTATCCTTGGTGGTGTTATAGTAGGCTGTATTAAAAATATTTTTATTTTATAATTTCCTAATTAATGCAAAGTAATATTCATTTACATAGTCTGAAAAATAACTATTAAGCATTGTATTTGTTTCATATTATATCTTATACATTTTATACATCATTATATACGTAATGCGTGGAAAATATAAGTTTTTTATATCGCTGTAAAATATTGTTCGTGAATGTTTGAAAAGTATTAACTAGTAAGTAATAATACGCTTTATTTTACTTTCTTGTCTTGTTTATAAATAATAAACTTACGGTTGGTATGTTATGTAAATTTCTTTCAGATTTATGTTTATTGTTAATAGATTGTTTCTAAGTAAACCACTAGTTAAAAAAATATGATATCGAAAATTTTTTACTGCATTAAAAAAATAAAGGTTATACTCACAATATAGTTGTTTTCTCTGTATGATGTTACTCTTTAAGAACGACATATGTATAATATTAATTTAATTCTTACATAAATATAAAGATAGAAGATATATATAAATAAAGTTATTTTAATGAAAATTAATTTTGTTTTTTTTGAATAGATAATTAGCACTTTGCTTGATTTCACCGTAATACAGTCAAATAGATAAATGTACGAGACAGTTTGAACAGACTTGATGAAATTATAGATACAAAAGTTTAATCAACAGATGTTTTAAAATATTTTTTTTAAACTTGACGTTCACATGTAAACAATAAAAAGAATAAAAAACTAAATATAATTATGAACGAAAATTGTGTGTGACATGAATAATAATAAAACTAGTGCTGTTTTTAGTGTTTAAAGTATAAATAATAATATTTCAGATGAAGTAAATATTTTATATACGCTTTGTATTTTAAATTAGCGGCTTAAAAATAAAGAAGTGTTAATTTTTGTACTATTAAAATATAAGGTAAATAATGGTCACATTAAATAAATAGTGTAGAAACATTATTATAAAACAAACATTATTATTTATCATAGAAACAGTGTCCCAAAAGTCCGGAAATAAAAAAATTCTAGTTTATAGATGAAATAAATACTTTAAGTTTTTTCAATAACAGTTGTATATTATGTCAGTTTTCAACATTAGATTTCAAAATAAGTGATAAACAATGTTTTAACTCGTGTATTCTCCCTGTTCACAGGATTAGCTCTTCTGTCAGGAGTAGAAGATTGGCGGTGAGCCGTGGGGAACTGAGAAGGCAGGTTCGCCATGAACCAGGACTTTTCCCCATCCTATTGCTTCTGGCGAACGTTACCCTTGAGGATATACTACCTGACGAACACTATGACTTGGGTAAGAATGGTTTAACTATTAATATAATTATTATTATTTTTATTTACTACTTTATATTTTAAAAAATATTTTTTCATTTTATAACTTCATTCCATACGTTGAAATATATCATATAAGTTACAATTTTATCATATACATATAGTCACAAATGGAATATTAGGAATATTTTTGTAATTTATGCTTGAGATAATATGAAAACATGTATTTTTAATATACAATTTAGAAAAATTAAGTAATATTTATTATGCTTAATATATAATCAAACACTCCAATAAATGAAAGATTTTTATTTTGTGAGGCCTTTCGTGCTCAACAGAACACATCGTCAGACCCACATTTATTAGTTTAAGTTACTTATTGCATACAGAGGCCGAGGACGAAGATGTTGGGAGCACCCGCCGCCGCTGTAGATGGATTGGAAGAATTCCTACCTTCCCAGAGCGTGTCAGGATGCTGGTGGAGACTGAAAAGGTCGCCTTCGTTCTTCCAAGAGCTGGAGAAATACGCCTGGAACCCGCAAGATTGTTCAAGGAACATCCATTTCAAGGTAGGTAAAAACAATGCTACACACCTAACTCCCATACAAGCTTTTCAACAACTTTGAACAAACAATTTAAAATATACCATTTTTTAAAAACTACGTTTTGATTCTTAAAAAAAAATTAAAATTGCCTACTATATACTACACTTTGAAAATAAAGCATGGTATATGTATATATAATTACCGTTAACTATAGTTGGCTTGGACATTTTTGAAATAATTCTGATATTAAACAGAATAGTAAACACGGCTAGATATGGTTTTGATATTCTTGATATTCGCTTTATATCATTTATCTATTTATACCACCGATAAACACATTGTACTCAACATCTTACTGTAAACATAGCATGGGAATCTAAACCATGATAACAATTGTTTTGGCATCTTTATATGATAGCATTGTTTATGTATGAATAATTAATACCTTCAACTATTTTATTTTGAACTGTAAGGTGTTTTAAGGATTTAAGATACATTTTTAACTCCTTCAGATATATTACGCTTTTCATTTAAAATCTTTTACAATTAATTTTGTAATACAAATTGCTACTTTACAGATAATCATGTTTACTTAGAAATAAAATATGACATACTAACAATATAGAACAATTATTTTTTAATATCGTATCCTTATTTCAGGAGGAGTTCCCGCTAACATGCTTCCGGTCAACGTCCACCGGGGCAGCCGATGCCGTGAGGGGAAGAGTTGGATTCAGCCCAGGGAATCCACATGTGGGCGATCCACTGGCCTGCTGAGCTCCGTGGCTTGCACCCTATAGTGGGTGTGGGTACAAAAGCCGCTGATCTACACGGCAACGAATCAATGTAAGTTCTACATGTCTACAACACAGATTATGTGAATAAATTTCTTTTTCAAAATAGTTCATAATTGTTTGATTGCATAAACTAATATTATATCACCTATGCATACATTTCCAAAGGAAAAAATTTAATTAAATATTATTAGTGCATAATTCCTAGGTTTTTTTATAAGAACTACAACGCCTTTCATGTCCTTTGAATGTTGAATAAAACCTCATTGTTCGTTTCAGTCTATCGTGGGGAGTGACGATCAGTCCTGGGGATGGAACCTGAGCACCCTGAGACTACGTCATGACTGCAGCATGGACAGTGCCGACTATCCTGTTGTAGCACCTTACGATGATTTTGAAGTGCCCGAACAGTTTTGGTGGTAAGACATTAATGCTGCTGTTAATTTAACAAATTATAAACATGTATATTCATGGTACTTTTGTCCGTAATATTTCATATTTCAAGCACCATTCTAATAAGTTTCTGTATGTTTTAGTTGTACTGGACATGTATAAGGGAACACTGGGTTTCCTCATCCGAGTTGGCGACAGAAGATGTTACCTTGGAGATGCCTTCACTGGGCTGCGTGGGAAGGTGCTATTTCCCATCATCAGCACCAGCTCAGTGCCCTGCCAGGTCACCATCACTTACAACGGCGGCTTGGACTGTGAGTAAACCTTTCATTTCTGTTGTAATTTATTTTCATGTTTCACAATAAGACACGTAAAATATATGGAATGTGCATTAGGTTTCTGAGAGATATTTGGCTGAGGTGAATTTCAAATCTATGCGTTATTACATATCTAACCGAAACGTGTTTGGTGTTTCAGCGGAACCCCGCTCCTTGATGAAGATTTGCAAGAAGTCCATCATGCAGACTGTTGAAGATGACGACCTTGAAATGATAGAAGAGCTGGACTTACCTCAGACAGTTATTAAGTATTTATTAGACTAGGACTAATGTAACCTAATTCCATCTTCTGACCTGGTGACGGTAGAATAATTAGGTAGTGCAGTAGTGAATAATTTTTGGACGTGTTTATTAAAACGTAAATTACTTCTTAATTTTAAATAAATTATATTGATAAATAGAATTATTTTACAGTAATAAAAATACCATATTTATATAAATACTTGGTTATAGTTATAATAAGTTATACTTTAGTTATAGTTTATTATGGTGATGGTTAATAATATACACTTTTATATACGTATTTTATTTATCTTGCATGTTATATTAGATAGTTTAATTTTGTTTATTATTATTTGTATCTGTTTTTTATGCTATTAATATGTAACTAATGTTTTTTTAGGTTAATGGCTATGACGCTCCTTCATTGAGAAGGATAGCCAAACCACATTTTTAAGGCTGCCGTTGGAGGTCCAAAGCCCTCATGAGAAAAGCCGATGGGAAGTGTGATTCCGCAAACATTTCAGCGAGAGAGTGATGAAGTATGCGGTACTCCCCGAAATCGTAGCAATACATCTGCCACCCTTTAGTAGGCTACCATGTGACTACAGGTTTTGCATATACTCGTTTCCTATTTTATATTAGGAACAACTATATTTAAGTGCGGTATTTTCGGTTGGTGGAATATATTTAAATTCCTTATTTATATTAATTTTGTTTGAAGGCTTGTTTATAAGGCTCTCTAAATAAAATGTAAAATTTTAAACTTTTAAAGTGATTGCCAAACTTTCCTACCTATTCTGACCAACTTGGCTAGAATCGTTTGGTTATGTTTAAAAATTATTTTATTACCTTGTTCATTCTAGTGCTATCAAGTTCAAGAAGTGTGTTCATTAATTAACTCCATATTTTGTCAACTTTTAACTTTCGACAAAAATGGGGAGAAACCCTACATAAAGAGTATTAATTTGCACAACACAAATAAAGGTCGAAGATAGAGAGACGTGGCAACTTACGATACTTGTGTATTTTGTAATCAACAATTGGGGGAGTGTGGGAAAGGAGTTGGTTCCGTTACAACCGAAATAAAACATCGAACAGGATATTGTCGAGAAAAAATATTGCAACCATTTGTTATAAGGAGATATTATTTGTGTAAGGTGTATGTAATATTTATTCATAAATGTGAGGGGTTGTCAATCATTTGTTTAAACTTTCAATTAGGAGCTGCCCAGGTCCCAACTGGCTGAGTGGAATTGGGTTCCTTTGTGGTTACCTTGATCTTTGCGCTCCTAGGTACCCACGAAGGATAAAGGCATGAACAGCAAAAAGTTGTGTTCATTTTAATTATTTCTAGATTTCATAATACCGAGTTTTTGGTTAAAATAGAGGAATCATGCCCATCTTCTAGCATAATAGTTACGTTTTTTCTGTTGCTACTTATAGGGTTATTACCCGTATAGACTGTACTGCCTAGTATTTATATGTTGACTTGATTAATTCCTTGGATTTTGAACCGTTTCAGCTTAGTAAAATGTTTGGAACGAAAATTCATTTCACGTAAGATTTATTAATTTTCTTGTTATAAAAATTGTATTTGTAATTTCTAATTTATTTTTAATTTTTACTACTAAGATACGTCTGAATTGTAGTTATTTCGGATGTGGGCTCTGTTTTTATGAAAATCAAATACAAATTTTTAAAAATTGAAATCTTTAGGTGAAATTTGATATTTGCAATGTAAAATGTGAAATTTGACATTTGCAATGTAAAATGTGAAATTTGGACATTTTCAATGTAAAAATGTAAAATTTGAAATTTTCAGTGTAAAATGTAAAATTTGAAATTTTTATGTAAAATGTGAATGAAATTTCACATTTTCAATGTAAAATGTGAAAACCTCTCTGTACCGAAAGCGTGCGATTAGAGTCGGTGCCTAATGATATTTAAAATAAGAAAATCACATCTTACTTACTTTTGTAATTGTCTTTACTTAGTTGATAAACATATGAAAGCTGTTTAAGAGAAGCATTTGTCAAACTTTAATTCCGAATAACTTTTCTAGCGGGATAATTAGCCTAAATATTTGTAAGTAATTGAAATTAGTATATGCTAACAAAATAAATTAGCAATGCCTTACTAATTCTTGTTTAACTGTTAAAAATAAACAATTTTATATGCAGTAATGAACAGCTTTTCAAGAAAAATATAGTCTATAATTTTGTACTCATTCAGTTAGTTACTAAACCTTACTGGAGAGCTCTCTTGTGTTGTAGAAAAGATAAAATTGTCTCAGTCTATCTACTGAGGCATATAATTACATCAGTACTTGGAAATAAGTATTTTTTTAGATTTAAAATCTTATATTTTATATTAATGTTGTGTTTTCCTTAATGATTTTTATAGAGATTATCATAATACAACAATTAATTTGTATTTTTTTGGAAAATACATGAAAGGTGACTGTTTTAATTGTCCCTTAAACCAAAAGCGCTCAGAAAGAATAGATTTATAAAATCTGAGGTATTTTACACATCAGTTACACTTGGATATGTTCATGCATATGTGATAAAAACTATAACAATTAAGAGAACTATATTCTAAATTATGTCTTACAGAAAATGTTTAGACAATTTGCAGTAAGATAGGAATGAGTTGAAATGATTGTACGCTATATATAATGCATACTAAACTATAAGTAATAGTTTAAAACTGATTCAAACAGTTTAGTAGAGAATTGTGGTCTATAGATTTAAATGTATTAAATTATTTTTAAATAAAACACCAGATATCTTTTTCCTATTACAGAGATATCAAATAATGAATTTAATTGATATATTAATAAATTCGCCTTAATGAGTCTAGAATCATATTTAAATATTTAATTGTTCAATGAACCTTCGGTGCTGCCCCGCGCTGATGGACGGAGGCACTCGCATTTTGAGTGGCGGAGTGTGATCAAGAATAAAAACAAGTGTCGTGTGTTTTTTTTTCAATAAAGAGTTTAGTTTTTGTTTGGTAATATTTGTTTTTGTTGAATTTTTGGGTTTGGAGAAATTTCTTAACTAGTAACCAATTGTAATTCATTATAATCATCCGTAAATGAAACATTAGCGTTGGGGGCATAGGGTTAATTCTGTTACTCAACTACATCGTTTTATAACGTTCTAAGTTCATTGAAAAAATTTAATTATTGGGGGCATATAACGGAATCAGACCTCCAACAACTTAAGCAATGCATGTTATCTGAATAAAGTTAAACATGTCTGACTGAATTATATTAAATTTTTTTAAATTACTTATTTAAAAAAGACAATACAGTGCAGTTTTGCAAATAAATATAATCTATAATTTGCACCTCCATGAATTAGTTCCTGAAATTTACACCACAGCTCTCATATTGTACAAGAAACAAAACAAGTCAGAGGAAATCATGGGGTTTCTCATATAAAAATCCTTAACGGCATTCTTACATTAAATATTCTATTTTTAAATAACTTTATTTCCATTTCGTAATTTAAAACAAAGTATACAAACACTGCGTTCTAAAATGCTGTTATGAGATACTATAGATTGTTTTACAACATACTTTTCATTGGAAGTATAATCACCTAATGTTTGTACGTATAATCACCAATACAGCATATTTAAGTTTATAAATGTGCCTCCATTTTGTGGCTAGCCAAGAAGACTAGTAAAGAGAGTAACGTCTTATTAAGTTTAACCATAATTACAAATTCAGTTTGGAGGAAACAATTGTACAACTAATTTTAACTGTCAAATTACGCAAAACGTTTACCCGTAACATTTTTAGTTAGACACATTATATAACCTGGCAAAATCACATCAATAAATAATTACAAATACAGGCGGCCCCGTGAAAGTTATAAATAGTTGTTAGATATAGTACATTGCACTAGAAAATTGGAAAATGTTAATAAAACAACATAAAAAACGTTCATATCTGAGTTATAAAACACGTATAAAAGAGATATATGTAAATATAGGTTTGATATTACCGGGATTTGCAAATACAACGTAAATCGGTGAATCATAAATTTTCACTATATATGTAAATTACTCCGAAAATAAGTGATTCTGAAATCAGCATTACTTTTCAATGGGTAGGGTGTGACACATATTTGGTAACTTAATGTTGCAACGTGAACAGTTTTGACAGACTTGTTGAGTGCCGGTACTATTACTATTTCTAAGAATTATAAAAAGGAGAGTCTGCCATTCTTACAGACCGCAAAAGTATAATTTATGATGTCGGCAAGGGTTAGTAGACTTTCGGTTCTGGAATTTTCCAACCTTCAGAGGTCAGTACACCATGGTCATGCCAGATACCGGGCGACCCTTCTTGGAAGTATAGTTTGTCCGCTATCCCAAAGGATTACAAGGAGACCTTTACAACCCAAATGCGCGCACACCGTGATTAGGGCAGCCCACCCTACCTACCTACCCTTAATGAGGTGACTCACATAGTTGGCCTTACTCTGCAACATTGATATTTTTATATTTGTTATGTTATGATGGTTAATATTTCATAAAGCTATGAAATCTGCATTTTATTTCTTGCAAACCGAGTCCAAACAAAAAATAACTTAATATTTTTAACGTATCTTAGAAATAAAACTGTCAATAATTATTATATTTATAAATACATCAGGAATGTCGAAGACATTTCGTGTTTACTCTCTATTTATAATCAACAAATCATAAAACAATTCACTGTATTTGTTGCCTACATTTAGACGCGATTATCCACAAATTAGTTTTTGCTACGTTTTAAAACACTAAACCGGATCGTTAAATAGAACTTAGAGAGGAACGATGAAGAACATTTTTTTTAATGTAAAAAAAGTAAATTCTAGTTATTCGTGTGTTTTGAAATCATTTGGTTAATTATATTATGTATTTAAACCTTGCGTAATGGAAGTTTAGAATTTTCAAAGATTGTTAAGCTATATTTTCGTCATACATTTAAATATAAAATACATACATTTTTTAGGATTTCAGTATTGTTCATATTATGCATAGAACAAAAGAGTTTACATAGTAGTTTTGTTTAAAATATAAATTAAAAAATATACATAAAGTGAGAGTATGGATTCATTAACAGTGGATCAAGTAGGCTATGTTTTGCTAATCAATGTTTATTTAAAAATAAAACAATTGGTACATAAAACATTTTTATTATTAGATAAATAATGTTTTCGTTTAGTAGTACTTAGAGTCAATTTAAATTCTTTTTAAGGTTCAAATGGCTTTTAAATAGTCCTCCTCCAACAGAAAATAATAATTGAAGCTATTTCAAGAATTTTAACTATTTACTGAATACAAAACAAAAAACCATACAATAGAAAATATATTTAAAGTCATTTGAGAATCATTCTAATTAAAGTTCATCATAAAATTCTCTATCAAATCTAATGTAAATAACCGGAAAATAGATACCTATTACTTACAACTACACAATATAAAAGTAACTTAATTAGTTCTAGATTTCATAATACCGAGTTTTTTGGTTAAAATAGAGGAATCATGCCCATCTTCTAGCATAATAGTTACGTTTTTCTGTTGCTACTTCTAGGGTTATTACCCGTATAGACTGTACTACCTAGTATTTATATGTTGACTTGATTAATTCCTTGGCTTTTGAACCATTTCAGCTTAGTAAATGTTTGGAACAAAATTCATTTCACGTAAGATTTATTTTTCTTGTTATAAATTTTATTTGTAATTTCAAATTTCTTTTTAATTTTTGTTATTTCTAAGATACGCCTGGATTGTAGTTATTTCGGATGTGGGCTCTGTTTTTATAAAATAAAATACAAATTTAAAAAAATTAAATTTTTAGGTGAAATTTGACATTTTCAATGTACAATGTAAAATTTGAAATTTTCAGTGTAAAATCTAAAATGTGAAATTTGAAATTTTTATGTAAAATGTGAAAATTTGACATTTTCAATGTAAAATGTGAAACCTCTCTGTACCGAAAGCGTGCGATAGAGTCGGTGCCTAATGATATTCAAAATAAGAAAACCACATCTTACTTTTGTAATTGTCTTTACTTAGTTGATAAACATATGAAAGCTGTATACGAGAAGCATTTGTCAAACTTTAATTCTGAGTTACTTTTTAGCGGGATATGTTAGCCTAAATATTTGTAAGTAATTGAAATTAGTATATGCTAACTAAATAAATTAGCAATGCCTTACTAATTCTTGTTTAACTGTTAAAAATAAACAATTTTATATGCAGTAATGAACAGCTTGTCAAGAAAATATAGTCTATAATTTTGTACTCATTCAGTTAGTTACTAAACCTTACTGGAGAGCTCTCTTGTGTTGTAGAAAAGATAAAATTGTCTCAGTCTATCTACTGAGGCATATAATTACATCAGTACTTGGAAATAAATATTTTTTTAGATTTAAAATCTTATATTTTATATTAATGTTGTGTTTTTTCTTAATGATTTTTTATGGAGATTATCATAATTAATTTGTACTCTTTTGAAAAATACATGAAAGGTGTCTGTTTTAATTGTCCCAAGCGCTCAGAGAGAATAGATTTATAAAGTCTTAGGTATTTGACACATCAGTTACACTTGGATATGTTCATGCATATGTGATAAAAACTATAACAATTAAGATAACTATATTCTAAATTATGTCTTACAGAAAATGTTTAGACAATTTGCAGTAAGATAGGAATGAGTTGAAATGATTGTAACGCTATATATAATTCATACTAAACTATAAGTAATAGTTTAAAACTGATTCAAACAGTTTAGTAGAGAATTATGGTCTATAGATTTAAATGTATTAAATTATTTTGAATAAAACACCAGATATCTCTTTCCTATTACAGAGATATCAAATAATGAATTTAATTGATATATTAATAAACTCGCCTTAATGAGGTCTAGAATCATATTTAAATATTTAATTGTTCAATGAACCTTCGGTGCTGCCCCGCGCTGATGGACGGAGGCACTCGCATTTTGAGTGGCGGAGTGTGATCAAGAATAAAAACAAGTGTCGTGTGTTTTTTTTTCAATAAAGAGTTTAGTTTTTGTTTGGTAATGTTTGTTTTTGTTAAATTTTTGGGTTTGGAGAAATTTCTTAGCTAGTAACCAATTGTAATTCATTATAATCATCCGTAAATGAAACATTAGCTTTGGGGGCATAGTGTTAGTTCTGTTCCTCAACTATAGTCGAATAGATATAACTTTCGAATCAGCGGGGCGGGGCGTTTCTGACGTTGGAGTGAGAGGGAGAACTGCCTGGTTGGCTACCTGACCAATAGGAGCGAGGAGTGTATGACGCGGTTGCCATAGCAAACAGGCACTGTTGCCCACATCGTCAAAGGCATATTGGCAAAAGCGGTAGGCTTATATTACTGCACGCTGGTACATCTGGAGGGTTTGTTCCTAATTATTGCTTGTTATTTGCTTCAAAGCAAACCACAGACTACCATGAAGAAATGAACCATGACACTTTTTCAAAATGGTTCAGAGAATCACTTCTACCTAACCTTTCTGCTCCATCGGTTATTGCTATGGACAACGCCCCATACCACTCCAAGGTTTTAGTTAAGGCCCCCAACGCAACGTAACAAAAAAGCGGAAATTCAGGCGTGGCTTCACGAGCATAACAAAACAATTTGCAGAAGATTTTACAAAAGCCGAGTTATTAGAAATATGTGAAATGAATAAACCACAAAAATGAATAAACAACCAAAACATTTAACATGACTGAAGTTAGGAGGTTAACCGAAGAAGGACTTCAACAAGTTACAAACCGTAAAATGGACGGATATCGTAAAGCACACAAAAAATCTATTTTAGAAGCGAGGGCACAAGAAGGTCTCATTGAAACAGCAGTAGAGGAAATGATAATTCACGTGAATAGAGATGACAGTGACAATGAAACTAGTGACCTGGAAGATTTTGCTGACGAATATAGAGTGCATACTGATTAAGGAACACAGGAAATATACGTCAACAGAATGTATGCTGACGGTGTTTGAAGTATTTTGACAGCCCCCGAAATAAATATATTTGTGTTGTGAATGCAATATTAGGTTTTCAGAGTACCCAAATTATTTGTCCTTCATAATATCCGAATTATTTAGTAGTTGTAGATTATTATATAGTATAATGGTAACATATTAATATCGCACATATTTGTGTTAAATTGAAGAAATTTCGTTTCTGATTACTAGTATAAACAATCAAAAGACAACACACACTGACGCGTTGTTTGTTGGTAAGTACGCTGGCGCGCACCGTCTCATGTTCTCTTCTCAGTGTTTGATGAGAAAGTGACCACTCACGGCAGTGCCCGCAACCAACGTAGCAACACCGCGGCATCAGTCTCCCCACTGCTCGCTGCCCCTCCACACCCTTCCAATTCGGAAATTATATCTATTCGACTATACATCGTTTTATAACGTTCTAAGTTCATTGAAAAACATTTAAGCATTGGGGGCATATAACGGAATCTGACCTTCAACAACTTAAGCAATGTATGTTATCTGAAACAAAATTAAGAATGTTTGACTGAATTATGTTAAATTTTTTAAATTACTTATTTAAAAAGACAATACAGTGAAGTTTTGCAAAGAAATATAATCTATAATTTGCACCTTCATGAATTAGTTTCCTGAAATTTACACCAGAGCTCTCATATCGTACAAGAAACAAAACAAGTCAGAGGCAATCACGGGGTTTCATATATAAAAATCCTTAACGGCATTCTTACATTCAATCTTTTATTTTTAAATAACTTTATTTCCATTTCGTAATTTAAAACAAAGTAAACAAACACTGCGTTCTAAAATGCTGTTATGAGATACTATAGATTGCTTTAAAACATACTTTTCATTGGAAGTATAATCACCTAATGTTTGTACGTATAATCACCAATACAGCATATTTAAGTTTATAAATGTGCCTCCGTTTTGTAGCTAGCCAAGAAGACTAGTAGGGAGAGTAACGTCTTATTAAGTTTAACCATAATTACAAATTCAGTTGGAGGAAACAATTGTACAACTAATTTTAACTGTCAAATTACGCAAACATTTACCCGTAACATTTTTAGTTAGACACAATATATAACCTGGCAAAATCACATCAATAAATAATTACAAATACAGGCGGCCCCGTGAATGTTATAAATAGTTGTTGGATATAGTACATACACTAGAAAATTGGAAAATGTTAATAAAACAACATAAAAAACGTTCATATCTGAGTTATAAAAACACGTATAAAAGAGATATATGTAAATATAGATTTGATATTACCGGGATTTGCAAATACAACGTAAATCGATGAATCATAAATTTTCACTATATATGTAAATTACTCCGAAAATAAGTGATTCTGAAATCAGCATTACTTTTCAATGGGTAGGGTGTGACACATATTTGGTAACTTAATGTTGCAACGTGAACAGTTTGACAGACTTGTTGAGTGCCGGTACTATTACTATTTCTAAGAATTATAAAAAGGAGAGTCTGCTATTCTTACAGATCGCAAAAGTATAATTTATGATGTCGGCAAGGGTTAGTAGACTTTCGGTTCTGGAATTTTCCCAACCTTCAGAGGTCAGTACACCATGGTCATGCCAGGTACCGGGCGACCATCTTGGAAGTATAGTTTGTCCGCTATCCCAGAGGATTACAAGGCGACCTTTACACCCGAATGCGCGCGCACCGTGATTAGGGCAGCCCACCCTACCTACCTAGCCTGACTGAGAAGACTCACATAGTTGGCCTTACTTTGCAACATTGATATTTTTATATATTGTTATGTTTATGTTGGTTAATATTTCTTAAAGCTATGAAATCTGCATTTTATTTCTTGCAAACCGAGTCCAAACAAAAAATAACTAAATATTTTTAACGTATCTTAGAAATAAAACTGTGAATGATTATTGTATTAATAAATACATCATGAATGTCGAAGACATTCCGTGTTTGCTCTCTATTATAATCAACAAATCATAAAACAATTGTTTTGTGTTGTAGAAATGTGTTGTAGAAAAGATAAAATTGTCTCAGTCTATCTACTGTGGCATGTAATTACATCAGTGCTTAGAAATAAGTATTTTTTTAGTTTTAAAATCTTATATTTTATATTAATGTTGTGTTTTTCTTAATGATTTCTTATGGAGATTATCATAATACAACAATTAATTTGTACTCTTTTGGAAAATACATGAAAGGTGTCTGTTTTAACTGTCCCTTAAACCAAAAGCGCTCAGAAAGAATATATTTATATAGTCTCAGGTATTTTATACATCAGTTACACTTGGATATGTTCATGCATATGTGATAAAAAACTATAACAATTAAGAGAACTATATTCTAAATTATGTCTCACAGAAAATGTTTAGACAATTTGCAGTAAGATAGGAATGAGTTGAAATGATTGTACACTATATATAATTCATACTAAACTATAAGTTTAGAACGTTTAAAACTGATTCAAACAGTTTAGTAGAGAATTATGGTTTATAGATTTAAATGTATTAAATTATTTTGAATAAAACACCAGATATCTCTTTCCTAGTACAGAGATATCAAATAATGATTTTAATTGATATATTAATAGACTCGCCTTATAGAGTCTAGAGTCATAATTAAATATAATTTTTCAATCAACCTTCGGTGCTGCCCCGCGCTGATGGCCGGAGGCACTCACATTTTGAGTGGCGGAGTGTGATCAAGAATAAAAACAAGTGTCGTGTGTTTTTTTTTTCAATAAATAGTTTAGTTTTTGTTTGGTAATGTTTGTTTTTGTTGAATTTTTGGGTTTGGAGAAATTTCTTAGCTAGTAACCAATTTTAATTCATTATAATCATCCGTAAATGAAACATTAGCGTTGGGGGCATAGTGTTCTGTTACTCAACTACATCGTTTTATAACGTTCTAAGTTCATTGTTTTTTACATCAATAAGAGTATTTTACATCCATAAAGTTTTAATAATATAAAGTTATATAAAAATATTTGCCTGCGCTATAAAGACCACGCTTTAACTTGTTGTCTGATTCTCAATATTCCTTAGATAAACGACCACTGTGCTTGTTCATATGTTTTATTACCGTATAAAGGAATAGTTCAAATTAATATTTCTTTTTAACATTTAACTTTTTAACAATGCTTTCTTCTTAGTGATAGTGTTTATGATGTAGGTCTATATTCGGCTATATTAGGTGAGACCGTATGGTATTTTTCAAAGGGATTTAGAAATATATATGTCAAATAAATTTCAATGGGTATTGTGTGATCAGAGGTTAAGTTACATTTTTAACCCTTTAAGTGGCAAGAAACCGAGGTTCATAAAATGTTATATTTTTAAGTGGAATATTAATATGATACCTTACGTTACCACTAATACATTACAGTTTTAAAAATATTTTTACGTTTTTTGGGATTTTTAGGGTGGGAAATTATTATCCCAATGTATCTCTGGGCAATGAGTATTTTTTTGTCTTGCCTTGTATTCACTGGGATAATATATTCCCACTTCAAAGGGTTTGTAAATAAACACACATAAATGTAAAAGGATCATAGTGAATGTTTATTACATACAGTATAAATACTATGGAAAATATAAGTATTCCTAGAATAGCATAGTTGAAACAACATTCTTGTCAAATCAATATGAAACAACATTGTAGATACTGACCTAATCTAGTACAACTGAAAACAATAACACTCACTTTACTTATTCACATGAAACAAAACATACAAAACACTCAGTTTTACATGTATGTTGTTGCAAAATGGTCAAAGGTTACATGGTCTTGTGGAATAAGGAAAAGCAGCCCTTGCATATTGCGACTTTACAGCCACTATAAATCATATTGTTTCGCTTTTCTTTGGTTTTGGTGGAGCAGTGCGCATATCTTCTGTATGTGTCTATCTTTTGTGGAAGGTGATCTTCAACATTAGTAAGGCGTAGACTGTTTTCCACAGTTGGTTTTCTAAACGGACTGTTTCGTTTCCTGGCTCTAGACTTTCCGGAAGTGTACCCAACTTTTTTTCTTGATGTAAAAGTGCCTATCAACTGATTGACCAACTTTGACCTAAAAGTCAAATGAGACATTGGTTTTGATGCAGCGTCCTTACAATCTTTACTGTACAATATGAAACTATTGACAATAGCTGATTCAAAAAAGAAATAAAAAAGCTTCATCCACCAGCGTGTAGACTTTTGTGCTAGATTGTAGCTAGACATGTGTTGATCAAAGCGATCTACTCCACCCATGTACTTGTACTCGGCTACTGCTTCTGGGCAAGTGACTTCTCTCGATCTCCTTTACCATTTGACTGCATGACTGTAACTTTTTTGAGGAATTTTACATTGCGGATATTACTGACACATACTTTTTTCCCTATCCGCCCATTTCAAAACACTTATATCACCACTCTGAGTGATATTGTTTATTATATCTTTATTGTTTTATTATATATCACTTCCTGATGTATAACCTTCCTGTGTCATAATATTTTCAATTATGCCTTATTCGTGTTGAATAACAACAATAGCTCAAACAGTAACCTACCTTTTACAAGACTGCCAGAGTAACATCCAAATAACTGCTTTGCCAGAACATGGACAAAATAGTTTATTCCTAATAAAAAAAGAGTAAGTTTTTGTTGTTATTTACAAATATAAATCTCTCAAGCAAATATAAAATTTATATTTTTTTTTATTTTTTGAAAAAAAAAGCATTACATTTTCAGCTTGTAGTTCACAATGCTACATTCTCATGAATAGAAATTTTTACATTGCAAAATACAAGTAAAATGTTATATAAAAATGATTACAGATAACTAAGGAATAAACTACTTATCTTTAAATTATTTCTTGATGTAATATTAGTGAAATTATCTTGATCCTAAGTCTGAGGTATGGACAAGAACAAAAACATTGATATCTCTGAGTGACAGTGGGATAATATATTCCCACTTTCAGACTATCAGCTGGATAGAAATCCAGCTGGTGTTGCCAACTGCTGAAAACTAAATTTATGTTTTACAGTAAGTCTTCATGGTATGCATTGTGCATGTGGGAAATTATTATCCCAAAGAATCTCAAGCGTAGTAGTAACATAAATAAAAGTAAAAACGTGGTGGGAAATTATTCACCCAATACCCTATAAAGGGTTTTCAGACCTAAAGAGCCCATTTATTTCATGCAAATCTTGAGAATTAGTTAGTCCCCTCACCGCAACGTGGAACTAGCGCCACTGTACCTTTCTCTCCTTACGGTACTCCAGGTAGCTGGAGCACCAAACAGGGAGCAGCCTTGGCCACAGTCATCTTTCAGCAGTTGTGCGGAGTGGTTGTTAGTAGATGGGCCATTGTTCCTCGTTAAATAATTCTATTTAATTTTTTATATTGTGTTGTTACTGTAAGGAGTGAGACTATTTATTCTTTTGTGTTTTCTCTATACAAAGTTTTAACAGTGAAGCAAAATGAGTTGCACTTCCATCTGCATATCGTCAGCACTTCCAGGTAAACTATTGGTAAGTCCTAATTTTAAGACTCGGTATTATTTTAAATTATATATAAATAAATATACGTAATTAATATATGTGGTATTATTGAATATTTTTTAAATTCATTTTAGTAATATTTTAACTTACGATCCAGTATTTGTACGATGTGGGTTCAAAATTTTATTTTACGAAATATTTTTAAATTAAAAAAAAGATGTATTGTTGTTTTTTAAACATACATACATATAAATAGGGTATACAAAAATTACTCTAACATTTCTGTAGCGGTTAAAACAATTATATTTGTTTTATATTCACAATTTTTCTTATTATAGAAATATACATACAGTCTTATTTTTAATTCATGTCTAATTAGTTTGGTCTCCTTCTAAAATAACATAGTTAATTAAAATAAAGTTTTTGCAAAATGTTTTTTATCATGAAAACTAGCTACCTTTTGAAAAATATCACTTATTTATATTTGGATAACACGATATTAAGACCTACGGGTTTGATCACACTCTGTAGATTTTAATTCTAGAATTATTATTTATGTGTTGCCAAGTTTTGAAGGAAAACCGTTTAGTTTGGTGTTTAGGATAATTCATTCTGTCACAACCGACTTAAGAAACTAAATGTGTTGCGTTTTTGGAATTTAAATTAATTCATTGTATTTATTGTAATTTGTCCTTTATAACAGTAATGTATGTAACGCCATAGTTACTTTTTATACCTTATTTCAGTTCCGGAGTCGTAATAGCCATACTTGTGGTTAACGGAACCACAACGTATATGGTTCGGTATATATATACATGACTCGATTAAACATATATGGCGAGTTTAATGTAATTTACTTTTAACATATAACAGTGTAATATATTTAATTTTTATAATATATTATTACCGCTATTAACCTGTTTAGATAAGTATTTAATGATTTGGCTCTAATGTTGCTAAAGATGATAATTGCAGAATTGTGATCTTGAACAAGCATGTTTAACGACAACAAAAATTTACTTAAAGATGTGTATTTTGCAGAGTGGAAGTGTGTCCAATTCCTCTACGTCGTCGCACAATATAGTGTACGAACCAGGACTGGTAGACCATCAGCTGATTGGAGACAGCCAGTTCTGTAGGTTCGGTGAACAGCTGTTGGGACTTCGAAGGGTGCCTACACCAAATTGTAAGTTTTAATTTTATTTACACCTTTGAATATACATGTAATGTACTAAAAGTTATATCAGCATAGTTGGATAAGATCGCAGTTTAATTTACTTTTTTTTATTTTATTTAACATCCATTACTGTATAATTTAGTATATGTATTTTTATATTGTATTGTTTAGATTGTCTCTTGTGACTAACATAAATATATGGATATTTATTTGTTGCAGCATCTGGCCGGATAGGAATCTGCGTCAGCGGTCAAACTATATCCGACCTCCATAGGAGAGTGAAAGAGAAGGTTTATCCGATATCGAACAAAATCATCCTTATGATTGGGACGAATGACTTTTTGAAGGTAATATTTGGCTCTGTATTGTTATTTCATTTAATATCATTAGTTAGTAACAAAATATTTTTGCAAAAGAAAGTTATTCATTAAATAAAAGCAAAGCAATACACATACGAATAATTTAATAAACACATTTGGTACGTAACTTTATAGTGATATTCAGTACACTATTTTGATTGTTGTAAAATTGTAATAAAAATATGTGTTTAATACAAATTAGTTCTAATATTGTTATTTAAGTCATATGAATGTTTTAGTTGCCTCAGTATTCAAAGTCAGCTATAACCTAATAGTAAGAGTTAGTCCTAAGTAAAATTTTGACGTTTACAATCAGTCTAAAATATTATATTTTATGTTATTGGCTTTAATATTATTACCACAACTCACTGCTTATCAGTACTTTCCACTGATTACACGCAATCCGTTTTTCACACATTCTCTGTTACCCGTTTACACTAGTAGCTTTCAAAATATGTTTATGTTTTTTTTTGTGTAGTTCATGTTGGTTCACATAATGCTGAAGCATAATGTTAATAAACAATGATTTCAGAATGCAGACATTTCGAAAATGTGTAGGGAACTGTCTGCACTCATTAAAACCCTGCAGGAGACTGTAAGCAGTATAATACTACTGACCCTGCCACCTATACCCAAGCTGGAGAAAAAATACGGTACTAGTCACTTCAAACTCTTGGAGAAATACAATAGTCACATCCGTAGCTTGGAAAATGGTAAGCCTTGTTATTGCTCTTTTCTCTGTATTGTTTTAGTGGAAACAATAATTATCTATGTCTTCTCGTAACTTAAAATTTTTATTTAAAACGATGATTGTTAGTCAGTTTCAGTAAACAATACATATATTATACATGAAATCTTGTTGATGTGATAGTCATAAATGTTAAGATCACTATTTTTAATCTGAGTAATTAGGCTATTTTGCAAAGTGTTATTGGTTTTTAATCATTTTGAAATTTAACATGATGCCAGATTTGAATGGTACTCTATGGCTCGATACGTAATTGTATATACATTTTATTTGTTCCAGAAGACTATGTAAGGATAGCCGACATCTGCCCACTGTACCTGAGTTCTTTTCCACGCCAGAAATGCCTTATGCATTTGTTTGAACAGTAAGTATTTATATATATATTGAATAATTTCACTTTGCGAGTGTTATTGAATTTTTATGAAGCACCGAAAATAGAGTTCTTAACTTTATATTATAAACAACAATTAATTTTGTTTTATTATTCTGTGAATTTTCATAAAATATTAAGTATGAAATACATTTACTGAATGTCTGTTTAATTTCATGTTTCGATTTTTTGCAGATTTTTCTCTGGAAGAGCTAGGAGACCAGATTTAATCCACCTTAATCGGCAAGGTCTTGAAGTTTTGCGAAATTATATCTTAGACAAATGTTTATAAATTTTAGATTTGTTTTTAGTGTGCATAATATTAGATTTTATATTACTTTATACATCTTTAGTGATCTCTATAAGTTGAAAACGTGTTTTTATTTAATTCGGATTTATAAAAGTTTTACAGATATACCATTGCCAATTTTTAACATATTGTATAAAACTGTTCAAAATTATTTTGTAAGTAATAATATACATTTTTCTATTTTTAACATCAGGTTTTCCAACTTAAAAGAAATTAAACATACGGTTTTGAATAATATAGGCATATAATAATTTATAGCTGTTGAATATTTGTTTTGTTACAGGGTATATACAGTTATACTATATCTTTAGATGTATGTAAGGTGTATATGTAAACATTTCTAACATAATTATCATTATGGTAAATATTTCTTTGCATTTATTTTGTTGTTAAGCTATTTGTACATTTAAATAGACAATTTGTTACTATTATTGAGTAAGGTACAATTCATGTAGATATGTATTAGTAGCATAAAAATATTACTGTTCAAGTTCTATAATACCAAGAAGTCATTTAAATTCTGTGTATTATTAGTAATGTTGTAATACTTTTTACCAATAAACATGTTTTACCATAAATATTTTCTTATCTTAAAATTATGTGTATGTAGGAATGGTATATTGTGACAATATTGAATAGTACTAAGTAAAGTCTTCAAATATAACAAATTGATATTTTTATTTCACCCTTACCCCACTAAATGTAGACAGAAACGCAACTCTTTCCTGTAATGCGTGAGATATTATATAAAAAACGTTCGCGTATATACTTCTTAACGTGAAAAAACCTCAAATAAGAGCCCGTGTAAATTTTCGCTTAGCTTTAAAATCTATTATAAATGATCACTGAAAAATATTTGTAATAGAAATGTGACAACTTTGTTTTGAAACTTATTGAAGCCTTCCATCATATTACATTCAATTCAATTCAATTCAAAAAAGATTTTATTTTCCAAAAATTTACAAAATAAAAACTTTACAAACATTTAAGGAAATTGACACCCTACATAGGCAGAAGCCTGTGTGCGTGGGTGCGAGCCGTTAATGTAGCATAATATAATATACAATGTTGAGGAGGTTCAAATTAAAATGACATTTTTTTGGTCTGGTACATTATGACGAGTATGGAGTATTTTCATAGGTAATAATTGGGGTGAGAGGAATCCAAAATTTAATAAAAAAGTAATATAAAATAAACAACAAAATGCATGTTGTGGTTATGGACATAATTCTGCTCTAACGAGAGAGCCAGCCCAACGAGAATCGCGTTTCCAGTACGACCGACGCACCATATCCGCGAACCGGGCCACCGCCAGCGACCACCGCCCCCGCCCCGGCCCAACGACGACTGCTGTTCGTCAACACCAGCGGTCTGTGATTTGGCAAACCGTCCAGCAGCCACCCTCCGGGCCCAACAAATAGCCACCCGCGAAGGCCCAACCAACAGACAAGGCGCGCCAACCGCCGGAGGATGTGATTAACTGTAAGATAACGGACAGTGGACTGTTTGTCAAGGTCAGTGAAGAGGTCAAGGTAGGCTTATCTGTATCCCGAGACTATGACGATTTCGGCCGCGTCTTTACCAATACTAAGTATCCAGCCATGCACTCTCTTTTTTTAAAGAGCTTACAGAACATCCTCCAGAGTTTCTCAAATAGCTCGGAATATTCCTATATAATATGCGCAATATAAAATGGACTTGTTGTTGAAAAAAGACCTGCTTAGCTGCAGTGGCTGTATTCCTATCGATTCTGCGGTTCGTGTAGAATATGTATGGGTTTACATTGTTAAATATTAATCTCGGTTGTTTGAATATGTAGAGTAAGATAGTTTTTACATAAAGCTGTCTTATGCTGAGACATCTAAATCTAAATATTAAATAGATCATGTGTCGGAAACCCAGTCCCAACTCCAATCGCGGCCTTTAAAATTGATTTTTGGACTATATATAATGGTTCCAAGGTTGTTTCTTAGCGCTCCACCCCAAGCAACAATACCCACCAAAAACAAAGACTGACAGTACGCAAAATAGACAATTTTTATTTCAGAAAAATGTTAATATTCCGTGTAATTGTTTGAATTTAAAATATGTATTTCCGAATTTTGTTTTTTAAATATTCAACATGGGCAGTCCACTTCATTCTCGTATCAAATATTACACCTAAATACTTGTATTTCTCCACTTTTTCAATCTGTTCGCATTTGCAAGTTGTATTAATGCAGTTGCTGCAAGTGTGCAGAGTAAGAGAATTAAAATATGGGTCTGATCTCTGTGTTAGTGAGATTGGCATGAATTTTGTTTTTGAAACATTCAGGGATAAAATATTTTGATCAAACCACTTTTTAAGAACAGACAAATCATGTAACGCATTGTTATAGACATCGTCCCAGTTTTTACCCCGACATAAAACCACAGTGTCGTCGGCAAATAAAAAAACACTTGCCGGATATATTTAACTTGACAACATTGTTTATATAAACAAGAAAGAGTATTGGTCCGAGGGTACTTCCCTGAATAACACCGTAATCAATGGCCCTCTCCCCACTGTCTACCCCACAAACCGTGACAAACTGTTTGCGATCAGAGAGGAAACTTCGGAACCAAGATAGGGATAGCCCTCGACAAACCTATGGATTCCAGTTTGTGTAATAGTTTTACTTCTGTCTACGGAATCAAACGCTTTTGCAAGGTCCAGGAAGACTAACAAACAACGATCATTGCACGTGATGGCATCATTAATGTTTTTTTGATAAAGCAAACAAAAGCGTTTGAATTGTATTTTTCCTTTCTAAATCCATACTGGAAATCGTTAAGAATAGATTTTTGATTCAAATACTGAACAAACTGACCTTTTACAAACTTTTTCAATTATTTTAGAAAAAAATACTGAGCAATGAAATTGGACGAAAATTATTTTTGCACGTGACATCATTAGACTTATGAAGAGGAATGACTTTAGCTGTTTTAAATTCGTTTGGAAAAATTTCCTGATGTAATGCTTAAGTTAACAATGTGCAATAATGGTTTTACAAAAATATGTACATTTTCCTTTAACAGAGAAGCAGACACGCCATCATAGCCCGGGGTAGAGCCACCTCGTAGACTGTTCACAGTATTCAGTATGTCAGTTTCAGTAAACCGTGTGCATTACAAAGTCAGTGTCACTCCCTTCACTTTATTTAGGTTCAACTCTCCCTCAAAGTTTTTCAAATATTTTGTGATAGGGAAGGAATCTTTCTTTGTTCGTCTGCCAGCAATTTCGTTGACTGTTTCCCAAAAAACTCTAGATTGTTTTGACGGATGAGTTAATTTTCTCTCTGTAGTACCGTTCCCTTGCACTTTTTATTAGATGATTTAAACTATTGCGATAATTTGAAAAATAGCGTTTCAAAATCGGTATTAAAGGGCTGTTTTTTAATTTGTTTACTCAATTTGTCGCGTTTTCTTATTGACGTGATGAGGCCTTCCGTTATCCAGGGTTTAATGTTTTTCTTTTTGGATAAACATTTGTTTGGAGATTTTACATGAAAAATACTTTTACTAAAATTATTACGGACTTAGTGTTGTTCCACTCTGGCTTAAAATATTAAAAGTGTTCTTTCAATTTTGTGAACTACTCGTTCAATTTCTACGGAAAGTTGCAGAGAAATTTATATTTTTCATTAGTAATAACCTAAACTGTTAATCAAACTCAAAACAATATTAATCTACAACTTGTAATCTTAGTATATTATACATTTAATCTTCTTGATATATCTTTACATATCATGACGGTTTACGTCATTATTATTAATCTGCCTAAATGAAGCTTTTTTGCTCTGTTTTATTGATTTTAACCATTTTTAAACTATAACATGAAGCAATATTTTAATGGAAGTCTTTGCCAGGATACATCATTTTATATAAATTTTGTTTCTTCTAGAAGACCATGTAAGGATAGCCGACATCAGCCCACTGTACGCGACCTCTTCTAAACTCCAGAAGTGCCTTATGCTTATACATTTAAATGAAAGTCTTTAGTGTTTTACTACATACAAAACACGTTTAAAACGATCGTAAAATATTTTAACATTATCTAATTGTTTAGTATTAAAATTGCAGTAACGATTCAATGTTACAATAAATTACAGAGTTGCTGTAACAATCTCTAAACATATTCCCATAGTGAAATAAATATATAAAAACAATAATTGGTAATATTATTTATAATAATCTACGATTAATGGACTCTCAGTTAAGGAATTTTTCAGGCGTCAGAATTCGGTCATTCAGACAACAAGGTCATACCAGGTACTGACAGACCTTCTTGGAAGTATAGTTCGTCCACTAACTCAAGAGCCTCAGAAGATTACTAGAAGACCCTTACACCCGAACGCACACGCAACGTCACACGCGACGCCCGGCCTACCTGCCGTCCCTGTGCCGATGACTCACACAGTCATCTTCTAGTTTTGATGTATTGGAATAAAATATTTTTCAATCCTGCAAGTAGTAGTAATAGGGTTCGAACAATAAAATTCGTAAACGGATAATGACCCATTTGCTCATAATCCAAAAAGTAGATTTCTTAAAAAGATTTAAAAAATCCAAAACATCTTACAAACTTTTTTATGAGTATTTGTAAACTATTTGAATATTTATTCTACTTTTTGGATGGTTAGTAAAATCAAGTCTGAGGGTGGCACGTCCCCATGCTTTACCAAAATTGTATTCTCTATTTGGAAACAAAAATCATCAACAAAGCAGAGTAACATGGAGTATTAAAATCGTTATAATTTGTGCGTAATGCAGTGGGGGATATATTTAACACCTTTAGTAAATTAAAAGTTATTCAAAAAAAAACCGATTCTTCACTATTACATTCCTATAACATAAAACAGTTAAGTTATTTGTTACAATAAACGTTATACTCTCCAGCGTACTCTTATAGTAGAGAAACTCGAGATGCGTTAAACTTTTAAGTTAATTATGTTTCTTATTAGTTAATTATGACGTTTTTATTTACTTTTAATAGTTATTGCTCTCGCCTTGACACGCAATTTTCAAAATTGAAGTCCTTATACCAATCTACTTAGTGAAAGCACTTATGATGTAAGGCATAAATCAGATACGAGTACAAACTATTTCCAGATAAATCAAAGGGCAAAGCTTACGAGAAGCGTGGGAAGCCACGGGAAACAGCTAGTAATTTCTAAAAATACTAGCTGTTCCCCGCGGCTTTCGCACGCTTCTTGTAAGCCTTGCCTTTTTATGAGCACTTCTGGTTCAAGTGCATGTTACTAGAATCTCTCCCCCCTTCATACTGTGTGTGTGTGTGTGTGTGTGTGTGTGTGTGTGTGTGTGTGTGTGTGTGTGTGTGTGTGTGTGTGTGTGTGTGTGCGTGCGTGTGTGTGTGTTTATAGCTATTGTACACGTACATGTACTTTATTTTGGTCTAACACTCAAGCTTTAAGTTCAACCAGAAATTGATCTTAAAGTCCAATATACATAAAAAATTATCGTCTTCAAATAGTGTTTGCCTATTTAATATACGTAATTGTCTCGTAATTGCAGTTTTTAATGTGCAGGCGCTTGGAAACTTTTATCCTTTGCAGCGCCACCTGGTGGTGAGTTACATCAATGGGCAAAGCATATAAACCTTCTCCGTAGTAAAATACATACACATACAAATTTTCATAATGATCGGTTTTATATATATATATATACTATATATATATATATATATATATATATATATATATATATAGATAAAGCTGATTATTTGAAGCATATGTATTAATAATTAATGTTTTATACGGTTTGTAATCCTCTCTGTACCGAAAGCGTGTGAGAGAGTCGGTGCCTAATGATATTTGAAATAAGAAAACCACATCTTACTTTTGTAATTGTCTTAACTTAGTTGATAAACATATGAAAGCTGTTTACGAGAACCATTTGTCAAACTTTAATTCTGAATAACTTTTCTAGCGGGATATATTAGCCTAAATATTTGTAAGTAATTGAAATTAGTATATGCTAACTAAATAAATTAGCAATGCCTTACTAATTCTTGTTTAACTGTTAAAAATAATCAATTTTATATGCAGTAATGAACAGCTTTTCAAGAAAATATAGTCTATAATATTGTACTCATTCAGTTAGTTACTAAACCTTACTCGAGAGCTCTTTTGTGTTGTGGAAAAGATAAAATTGTCTCAGTCTATCTACTGAGGCATATAATTACATCGGTACTTGGAAATAAGTATTTTTTTTTTTTTTTTTAAAATTTTATATTTTATACTAATGTTGTATTTTTCTAAATTTAATGATTGTTTATGGAGATTATCATAATACAACAATTCATTTGTACTCTTTTGGAAAATACATGAAAGGTGTCTGTTTTAATTGTCTCTTAAACCAAAAGCGCACAGAAAGAATAGATTTATAAAGTCTCAGGTATTTGACACATCAGTTACACTTGGATATGTTCATGCATATGTGATAAAAAAACTATAACAATTAAGAGAACTATATTCTAAATTATGTCTTACAGAAAATGTTTAGACAATTTGCAGTAAGATAGGAATAAGTTGAAATAATTGTACGCTATATATAATTCATACTAAACTATAAGTAATAGTTGAAAACTGATTCAAACAGTTTAGTAGAGAATTATGGTCTATAGATTTAAATGTATTAAATTATGTTGGAATAAAACACCAGATATCTCTTTCCTAGTACAGAGATATCAAATAATGAATTTAATTGATATATTAATATACTCGCCTTATAGAGTCTAGAGTCATATTTAAATATTTAATTTTTCAATCAACCTTCGGTGCTGCCCCGCGCTGATGGCCGGAGGCACTCGCATTTTTGGGTGGCGGAGTGTGATCAAGAATAAAAACAAGTGTCGTGTGTTTTTTTTTTTTCAATAAAGAGTTTTGTTTTTGTTTGGTAATGTTAGTTTTTGTTGAATTTTTGGGTTTGGAGAAATTTCTTAGCTAGTAGTAACCAATTGTAATTCATTATAATCATCCGTGAATGAAACATTAGCGTTGGGGGCATAGTGTTCTGTCACTCAACTACATCGTTTTATAACGTTCTAAGTTCATTGTCTTTTACATCAATAAGAGTTTTTTACATCCATAAAGTTTTAATAAAATAAAATTATATAAAAATATTTTCCTGCGCTTTAAATACCACGCTTTACTTGTTGTCTGATTCTCAATATTCCTTAGAGAAAAGACCACTGTGCCTGTTCATATGTTTATTACCTTATAAAGGAATATTCCAAATTGATATTTCTTTTTAACATTTAACTTTTTAACAATGCTTTCTTCTTAATAATAGTGTTTATGATGAAGGTCTATATTAGGTGGGACCGTATGGTATTTTTCAAAGGGATTTAGAAATATATATATATATCAAATAAATTTCAATGTGTATTGTGTGATCAGAGGTTAAGTTACATTTTTAATCAGACCTAAAGAGCCCATTTATTTTAGTTAACCAATTGTAATTCATTATAATCATCCGTAAATGAAACATTAGCGTTGGGGGCATAGTGTTAGTTCTTTTACTCAACTACATCGTTTTATAACGTTCTAAGTTCATTGAAAAAAATTTAAGCATTGGGGGCATATAACGAAATCTGACCTACAACAACTTAATTAAAAGCAATGTATGCTATCTGAATGAAATTTAAAAAATCTGACTGAATTGTGTTAAATTTTTTTAAACTACTTATTTAAAAAGACAGTACAGTGCAGTTTTGCAAAGCAATATAATCTATAATTTGCACCTTCATGAATTAGTCTCTGAAATTTACACCAGAGCTCTCATATTGTACAAGAAACAAAACAAGTCAGAGGAAATCGAGGAGTTTCATATATAAAAATCCTTAACGGCATACTTACATTCAATCTTCTATTTTTAAATAACTTTATTTCCATTTCGTAATTTAAAACAAAGTAAACAAACATTGAATTCTAAAATGCTGTTATGAGATACTATAGATTGCTTTAAAACATACTTTTCATTGGAAGTATAATCACCTAATGTATGTACGTATAATCACCAATACAGCATATTTAAGTTTATAAATGTGCCTCCGTTTTGTGGCTAGCCAAGAAGACTAGTAAAGAGAGTAACGTCTTATTAAGTTTAACCATAATTACAAATTCAGTTGGAGGAACAATTGTACAACTAATTTTAACTGTCAAATTACGCAAACGTTTACCCGTAACATTTTTAGTTAGACACAATATATAACCTAACAAAATCACATCAATAAATAGTTACAAATACAGGCGGCCCCGTGAAAGTTATAAAATAGTTGTTGGATATAGTACATTGCACTAGAAAATTGGAAAATGTTAATAAAACAACATAAAAACCTTCATATCTGAGTTATAAAAACACGTATGAAAGAGATATATGTAAATATAGGTTTGATATTACCGGGATTTGCAAATACAACGTAAATCGATGAATCATAAATTTTCACTATATATGTAAATTACTCCGAAACTTTTAAGTGATTCTGAAATCAGCATTTCTTTTCCCTGGGTAGGGTATGACACATATTTGGTAACTTAATGTTGCAACGTGAACAGTTTGACAGACTTGTTGAGTGCCGGTACTATTACTATTTCTAAGAATTATAAAAAGGAGAGTCTGCCATTCTTACAGACCGCAAAAGTATAATTTATGATGTCGGCAAGGGTTAGTAGACTTTCGGTTCTGGAATTTTCCAACCTAAAGAGGTCAGTACACCATGGTCATGCCAGGTACCGGGCGACCTTCTTGGAAGTATAGTTTGCCCGCTATCCCAGAGGATTACAAGGCGACCTTTACACCCGAATGCGCGCGCACCGTGATTAGGGCAGCCCACCCTACCTACCCTGACTGAGATGACTCACATAGTTGGCCTTACTCTGCAACATTGATATTGTTATATTTGTTATGTTATGTTGGTTAATATTTCTTAAAACTATGAAATCTGCATTTTATTTCTTGCAAACCGAGTCCAAACACAAAATAACTAAATATTTTTTAAAACGTATCTTAAAAATAAAACTGTCAATGATTACTGTATTTAGAAATACAACAGGAATGTCGAAGACATTTCGTGTTTGCTCTCTATTATAATCAACAAATCATAAAACAATTCACTGTATTTGTTGCCTACATTTAGTCGCGATTATCCACAAATTAGTTTTTGCTATGTTTTAAAAACACTAAAACGGATGTTTAAAGAGAACATAGAGAGGAACGATGAAGAACATTTTTTTTTGTAAAAAAAGTAAATTCTAGTTATTTGTGTGTTTTCAAATCATTTGGTTCATTATATTATGTATTTAAACCTTGCGTTAATGGAAGTTAAGAATTTTCAAAGATTTTTAAGCTACATTTTCGTCATACATTTAAAATATGAAATACATACATTTTTTTAGGATTTCAGTATTGTTCATATTATACATAGGACAAAAGAGTTACATAGTAGTTTGGTTTAAAATATAAATTTAAAAATATACATAAAGTGAGAGTATGGGTTCAATAACAGTGGATCAAGTATGTTTTGCTAATCAATGTTTATTTAAAAAATAAAACAATTTGTACATAAAACATTTTTATATATAGATAAATAATGTTATCGTTTAGTAGTACCTAGAGTCAATATAAATTCTTTTTAAGGTTCAAATGGCTTTTAAATAGTCCTCCTCTAACAGAAAATAATAATTGAAGCTATTTCAATAATTTGAACTATTTACTGAATACAAAACAAAAAACCATACAATAGAAAATATATTTAAAGACATTTGAGAATCATTCTAATTAAAATTCATCATAAAATTCTCTATCAAATCTAATGTAAATAACCGGAAAATAGATACCTATTACTTACAACTACACAATATAGAAGTTTAAACTGTAAAAAGGTAACTTTAATAACTTTTACAATGATATATAGTAAGATTGAAATTATAAAAATGCTTTAGAGGCAGCTGGGCAACTTTTATAGTGTTCCTTATGAGTACCAGTACAATCAGACCAATGTGTTAAAGATGTCGTATCTAATGATTACCTAACTATCGTAATTGCGCAAACCCTCATAATAAGGCAGAAATATAGATAGAGAAATGTAAACTAATGTTATCTTCCAAAATAACTTTCCTAAGTTTTGTAGTTGCCTATAGACAGGATTTTAACATATTACAATACTCTTAGTTAATCATTTTCAACCCACCTCTCATACAGCTGACTCTCTCCGACATTGGAAACTTTATAGTAAATTTTTCCTCAGCACAGTAATACCAATTTAGTGTGTCAAGTTATATGTATTATAATATTAATATATAAATGAAGCCTATATAATTTTTAAGGTTGCTAATTAATGGGAAATTATTGCTAGTTACGTACTATTTTATTAATGTACACGTTTCTAGCCATCGTAAATATTAAACAGAATTTATGTATCATTCAACAATATGTAGCTTTCTTTACTTAAATTGATTGCTATGAATTCGTAGAAAAAAGTAATGCAATATTTGCAAGTATTAAATAAATAATGTGTTAAAACGCTCGAATATGAATTTAATCCAAAAGAATAAATTAATGATGTAATGTTCGTATTATAACAGGCACAAATTAAATCGCAAATACCTTTATTTATATGTTTATTGACCCAATTAAATTTTTTACGCTAAGAACTTAAAAATTCTGGGTATTGTCCTAGGATTTATAATATTTATTTTAGGCAAATCTAATTACTAATCTTATTCTACTGCTCTGTATTTCTTGATAATATAGTAACGTTAACCTCCACTCCAGGCTCCCCCCCACTACATAATTGCCCCGCCCACTCCTCTTACCCCCACCATCGGCAGCGAGACCTCAGAGACCACGCCGGACTTGGTCAGTCTCTCTTGAGGAGTGATACTGTGCTTGTCGTACGAGTTTTAAACAGCGAAGACCATGCGTCCCAACAACTTGATTAGGCGGCAACGCTCAATTAGAAAGTGGCGGAGGTGAGTAATTTTATTAATATAGAATGAGTTGTTACAGTAAATTTATAAATTTCATATATTCATAAATGCGTGGTAAATATAACTTTTTTATACTGTTAGTGAATAGTAAATGATTAAATCAAGTAATACTAACAAAAATAAAAAGTGAAATAATTAAACTCGCGTAGAAAATATAAGTTTTTTATATCGCTGTAAAATATTGTTCTTGAATGTTCGAAAAGTATTAACTAGTAAGTAATAATACGCTTTATTTTACTTTCTTGTCTTGTTATAAATAATAAACTTACGGTTGGTATGTTATATCAATTTCTATCAGATTTATGTTTATTGTTATTAGATTGTTCTAAGTAAACCCCTAGTTAAAAAAATATGATATCGAACATTTTACTGCGTTAAAAAAATAACGGTTATACTCATATTATAGTTGTTTTCACTGTATGATGTTACTCTTTAAGAACGACATATGTATATATTATTTTAATTCTTATATAATATAAAGATAGAAGATATTTATAAAGTTATTTTAATGAAAATTAATTTTGTTTTTGAATAGATAATTAGCACTTTACTTGATTTCATAGTAATACAGTTAAATAGATAAATGTGCGAGAAAGTTTTGAACAGACTTGATGTAATTACAGATAAAAAATTTTAATCAACAGATGTTTTAAAATATTTTTTTGTTTTGAAAACTTGACGTTCACATGTAAACAATAAAAAGAATAATAAACTAAATATATTATGAACGAAAATTGTCTGTGACATGAATAATAATAAAACCTGTGCTGTTTTAGTGTTTGAAGTATAAATAATAATATTTCAGATGAAGTAATAATTTAATATACGCTTTGTATTTTAAATTAGCGGCTTAAAAATAAAGAAGTGTTAATTTTGTACTATTCAAATATAAGGTAAATAATGGTCACATAAATAATTAGTGTAGAAATATTATTATAAACAAATATTATTATTGATCATAGAAACAGTGTCCCAAAAGTCCGGAAAATAAAAAAATTCCAGTTATGGATAAAATAATTAGTATTTTAAGTTTTTCAACAATAACACATATATTGAGTCATTTTTTAACTTTAGATCCTAAATGAGTTATAAACAAAGTTTAACTCGTGTATTCTCCCCGTTGACAGGATCAGCTCTTCTGTCAGGAGTAGAAGATTGGCGGTGAGCCGTGGGGAACTGAGAAGGCAGGTTCGCCATGAACCAGGACTTTTCCCCATCCTGTTGCTTCTGGCGAACGTTACCCTTGATGATATATTTATTTTATTTATTTTTATTTATTTATTTATTCACGGCAATACGCCAATTACAAAAAACTAAACACAGATTGCAGATGGCTGTCCTGCAATAATAAAATAAAAGCCATCATGACTACAATTAGATTATGGATAAATATATAATAGTGTATTATTAACAAGATTGTATAGTAAAAAGCTAGGATACTTAATGAAAATAACAAACTGGATAGATGAGTGACACTAAATACCCAGAAACAAATACAACTTGATTACAACATAAGATAGACAACGAAAACACTACCCCCCTTAAGTAAACATTAAACAAAATTGTACAGTAAAAAGCTAGATCCTAAATGAAAATAACATAACTAAACAATATATGAGTAAACACCAAGAACCAGAAACGAAAACAATTGATACACAACAAAATGATGAGTCAACGATAACACAAAATAGACTATGAAAAATTAACAATGTAATATATACTAGTAACTACTATAAATACGTAACCAACTTGAACATGCTAACGGAAAAGAATAAATACATAACAATTTAAATAATTAATAACAGAAGATGCCGAATAACACAATAAGCCTAAGAGACGATTAAAATAAATAACAATACAATAAATAATAAAGACAGATATGAGCTTTGTTAATGAACGTACAGCACCCGAAATCAGTTAAGTGTCCGCTATTGTTATAGATTTCGGAAGTCAGTGCTCCTAAGGATTAGGAATAAAGTCCTCAGACTAGAGGTGCTGTCGTAGAAGAAAATCATAGTTCGCGGAGACCAGATTCCAATCCTGTGCAGACGAGGGATGACGCTTGTTCAATTCATGGTTTGGTAGAACATGAGGGACGGCAGAAGAAGTCCGCGGAGCGAGTCCGGCCGGGAACTCTGATGTTGATCAAACGAAGCAAGGGCAGGACAGTCCAGATCACCAACAAGCACCCTCTGAAGAAATGTCAGGTCGTGCAACTGCCTTCTCACAATGAGAGGATTCAGGCCCAGAAACTCTTCCACAGCACGCACCGGCACATCCAAATACTCGAAAACCCAATCTGACCCCGACCACACCACACAACGCACAAACCTATCCTGAATTCGTTGCAGTCTTTGAATCTGACCTAGTTGATAAGGGTGACCTACACTACACTGCCAAACTCCAATACAGATCTCACCAAGGACACATACACTGTTTCATTGCTTCGATGCTAAGTCCCTTTCTTGAAGTCCTGATAACAAATCCGAGCATCCGAGAAGCCTTGTTAATGATTGAGTCAATGTGGTCCATTTGGGCTCAGGATGGCAGACAGATAACACACCTAAATCACGTGTGGAATAAGCTCTCTCCAACGATGAACCATCAAGCGAGTACTCATAGATGGATAATTCCAGCGGAACGATGAAAGGATATGGCGTGACATTTCTTAATATTAAGTTTCATGCTGTTTTCCAACCCACACCAATCGTAGATACTACGCAGACTGACCTGAAGTCTGTGGCAGTCATCAATGGAACAAACAGAAGTAAATAGATTTTGATATCATCAGGCAAACATAAAGGTAGTCAGAACTGATACATTTGGTGATGTCGCTTAGAAAGATGCAAAAGAGAAAGGGCCGAGATGTGAACCTTGGGGGAACACCCGATGAAGCATGAAAGGGCTGGGAAAAACCACCAGAAGATCTAACCATTAACATCCAGATCGTAAGGTATGAATGAAGCCAGCGTAGAGGCTGCCCATAAACCCATAGGCACGTAGTTTTCGCAACCAGAGATGACGATGACTCACGGTGTCGAAGGCTTTGCTAAAGTCCAAGTAGATACTATCAACCTGATAGCCGGCGCTGAAGGAAGATCGAATATAATGGTCGTATAGAACAAGATTCGTAGTAATTGATCTCCCCGTGAAAACCCATGCTGTTCGGAGTTTAGGAGACTTTTGCACAACGTCCTCTCCACATCTGACTCGACTAGCACACATTCGGATAAGTTAACAGATTCATCGAATTCGTAGTCCGGGAGGGGGCCGACATCATTTGTAAAGACTGATGAAAAAATGATTAGCAAAGAGGTTACAGATCCCCTCCGCGGAGATGATTCGATCTGCGCCGTCAAAGATGGTACGAATCATTAGATTTGGAGGAAATCTTCAAGGAGTTAATGAAGCTCCAGAAAGATTTAATGTTGCGAGGTATCAAGCAGTTAACATTAGCAATGTAGTTAGAGTAGCATCTACCACTCAAGCTCTTGCATGCAGATCTTAGATTTTTAAATTCGTTGTAATGGTTGGGTTCGAGGTACTTTTGTATTTTTTATGAGCAAGTTTTTTCTTTACAACTAGTTGCTTAAGTTCAGGAGACATCCAGCATGAAAGCAGGACTTGCCAGTATCTCTTAGTGGGTGTAAATTCAAGAACAGTTTTTCTCTAATAAGTTCCGTCCATAAGCTCAAAGTATTTAACAATATCAGGGGGTTTGGAAGGCAACAGGGCCCCAAGGAGGTAATTGAGTTTTCTAGAGATTTGATCGATATCACAATGCAGAAAGTTGTAGGTAGTAGAGTGGGCCGGAGGCAACATTGTGGGTAGACAGACTCCACAATGCAGAGCTGGGTGAGCAGGTTCCTCGGGTAGAAGGAGATCCAGGGCTGGCATAACATCAAGTGAGTGGTCCGTTAAGAAAAATGAGATCAAGGGTGACATTTCGCACGTTTGAGATCTTGTTGCACTGGGTCCAATTCAAAACCAGTTGCCATATCTATCATATGTTGAGAGCCCGCCACTTGTAGAAACAGGAACGGAAGCAGTCCAGTTCACATCGGGAAGGTTGAAATCACCAGCAAGAAGAAAAACAGCAAGAAGTGGGACAAGGAAGAGAGGACTTCGTCAACAGACACACAGAACCGTTCATATACTGAAAGCAGGCTGTTTGAGGCGGAAATGTATACGCCGCAGACTAAAATAGGGGGAAGTAACTGTAGAAATAGACAAGAATAGAGACATCCACATCAGCGACAGAGGAGTTGATGGTTTCTAATGTGAAAGATCTGACCTGGTAGCAACTAGGGACGCCGCCGCCACTCTTCTTAGTACTAGCTAAGCAGAGATCTATCCCTCCGAAAACACATTGAAACCCGATAACTCCAGTTTTCGTTATCAGCAATGTCCGGGGACAAATTTGTTTCTGTTAAGATAATGATGTCATAGACGCAAGCGGCAACAGCATTCCGCAACCTCAGTTAATGAAATTCACATTTGAATAGAACGTAGCCCATTTCACATTCCGATAATATACAGATAATAGTTTTTCAGATCCGAGAATTAGTCGTTTTTTGGCGCATTTTTTAACAATCTTTGGAATGCCACGTTGAAAATTTTATGGTCAAATCCAGTCTCTCCCCACCTTCGGTTCGGTTCTGCTTTTTAAGGTAGCTCTTAACTCGTTTAGGTATTTCCTTTTCGGAGCGGGAATGGCGGTCACGTGAGACAGTATGTCATGCAGATCGGTGACTTAGGTTTTTTTTTTTTTTTTTTTTCTTTTGAGCTTAGCTCTATCAAATGTTTTACAAAAGTCGCAATGACGGTGCTGGAATTCCCGAAGATGACCTTAAGAGGTCTGGATTTGCCTTTTGATGGGCGGCCAATACGATATGACTTGAAGGAATAATCAACTCGAATCGCCAAAGTGGGAGGTCAGCTTTGATATGAGAAGGTTGTCATGCTCAATTCTGTCTGCAGAAACTGTATTGCTCAAAACTCTCGGGAGATTATAGATAATTATGTTGCGAGAACGACGTTCCCGGTCGTTGATTTTCTTCAACGACATTTTCAACATTGGGGTAGGTGTATTCAATATTTTTGAGATCTTTGACCTGGTCCTCCAAATGACTTGATTCTGTCTTCTGAGTCGTCAGATGCGGGGGCTCCAAACTGTTAAACTGTCACTGAGGACCTGGGTCAGTTGGTTCCTTGATAGAGGGTAATGTCAGTAGATAAAGCAGTTAAATTACCAACGTTGGCATTAATGCCTCCATCTGTGACGATACAGTCTCAAGTTTCTTAATTAGTGTAGTTCCAGTGGGTGATTTAGGAGTTCAACACAATCGTATCTGTTACAGACCCATTTTTTTTTTGTTATCGGCCGAGAGTTTCCGGTATTCCAAGAGCTGGAGAAATTAACACAAGCGGCGTGGAAACCCGCAAGATTGTTCAAGGAAACATCCATTTCAAGGTAGGTAAAAACAATGCTACACACCTAACTCCCATACAAGCTTTTCAACAAATTTGAACGAACAATTTAAATATACCAGTTTTTAAAAACTACGTTTTGATTCTTAAAAAAAAAATTAAAATTGCCTACTATATACTACACTTTGAAAATAAAGCATGGTATATTTATATATAATTACCGTTAACTATAGTTGGCTTGGACATTTTTTAAATAATTCTGATATTAAACAGAATAATAAACCCGGCTAGATATGGTTTTGATATTCGCTTTATATCATTTATCTAATTATACCACCTATAAACACATTGTATTCAACATCTTACTGTAAACATAGCATGGGAATCTAAACCATGATAACAATTGTTTTGACATCTTTATATGATAGCATTGTTTATGTATGAATAATTAATACCTTCAACTATTTTATTTTGAACTGTTTGGTGCTTTAAGGATTTAAGATACATTTTTAACTACTTCAGATATATTACGCCTTTCATTTAAAATCTTTTACAATTAATTTTTTAATGCAAATTGCTACTTTACAGATAATTATGTTTACTTAGAAATAAATTATGACATACTAACAATATAGAACAATTATTTTTAATATCGTATCCTTATTTTAGGAGGAGTTCCCGCTAACTTGCTTCCGGTCAACGTCCACCGGGGCAGCCGATGCCGTGAGGGGAAGAGTTGGATTCAGCCAGGGAATCCACATGTGGGCGATCCACTGGCCTGCTGAGCTCCGTGGCTTGCACCCTATGGTGGGTGTGGGTACAAAAGCCGCTGATCTACACGGCAACGGAATCAATGTAAGTTCTACATGTCTACAACACAGATTATGTGAATAAATTTCTTTTTCAAAATAGTTCATAATTGTTTGATTGCATAAACTAATATTATATCACCTATGCATACTTTTCCTTTCACATTTTCCAAAGGAAAAGATTAAATTGAATATTGTCAGTGCATAATTCCTAGGTTTTTTTATAAGAATTACAACGCCTTTCATGTCCTTTGAATGTTGAATAAAACCTCATTGTTTGTTTCAGTCTATCGTGGGGAGTGACGACCAGTCCTGGGGATGGAACCTGAGCACCCTGAGACTACGTCACGACTGCAGCATGGACAGTGCCGACTATCCTGTTGTAGCACCTTACGATGATTTTGAAGTGCCCGACAGTTTTGGTGGTAAAACTTTAAATCTGCTGTTAATTTAACAAATTATAAACATGTATATTCATGGTACTTTTGTCCGTAATATTTCATATTTCAAGCACCATTCTAATAAGTTTCTGTATGTTTTAGTTGTACTGGACATGTATAAGGGAACACTGGGTTTCCTCATCCGAGTTGGCGACAGAAGATGTTACCTTGGAGATGCCTTCACTGGGCTGCGTGGGAAGGTGCTATTTCCCATCATTAGCACCAGCTCAGTGCCCTGCCAGGTCACCATCACTTACAACGGCGGCTTGGACTGTGAGTAAACCTTTCATTTCTGTTGTAATTTATTTTCATGTTTCACAATAGACACGTAAAATATATGGAAATGTGCATTAGGTTTCTGAGAGATATTTGGCTGAGGTGAATTTCAAATCTATGCGTTATTACATATCTAACGAAACGTGTTTGGTGTTTCAGCGGAACCCCGCTCCTTGATGGAGATTTGCAAGAAGTCCATCATGCAGACTGTTGAAGATGACGACCTTGAAATGATAGAAGAGCTGGACTTGCCTCAGACAGTTTATTAAGTATTTATTAGACTAGGACTAATGTAACCTATTTCCATCTTCTGACCTGGTGACGGTAGAATAATTAGGTAGTGCAGTAGTGAATAATTTTTGGACGTGTTTATTAAAACGTAGTTTACTTCTTAATTTTAAATAAATTATATTGATAAATAGAATTATTTTACAGTAATACAAATACCATGTCTATATACATACTTAGTTATAGTTATAATAAGTTATACTTTAGTTATAGTTTTATTATGGTGATGGTTAATAATATACACTTTTATATAATTATATTATTTATCTTGCATGTTATATTAGATAGTTTAATTTTTGTTTATTATTATTTGTATTTGTTTTTATGCTTTTAATATGTAACTAATGTTTTTTAGGTTAATGGCTATGACGCTCCTTCATTGAGAAGGATAGCCAAAACACATTTTTAAGGCTGCCGTTGGAGGTCCAAAGCCCTCATGAGAAAAGCCGATGGGAAGTGTGACTCCGCAAACATTGCAGGGAGAGAGTGATGAAGTATGCGGTTACTCCCGAAATCGTAGCAATACATCTGCTACCCTTGAGTAGGCTACCATGTGACAAACAGGTTTGCATATACTCGTCTCCTATTTTATATTAGGAACAACTATATTTAAAGTGCGGTATTTTTCGGTTGGCGGAATATATTTATATTCCTTATTTATATTCATTTTGTTTGAAGGCTTGTTTAAAAGGCTCTCTAATAAAATGTAAAATTTTAACTTTTAAAGTAATTGCCAAACTTTCCTACCTATTCTGACAAACTTAGCTAGAATCGTTTGGTTATGTTTAAAAAATTATTTTATTACCTTTTTCATTCTAGTGCCATCAAGTTCAAGAAGTGTGTTTCATTAATTAACTCCATATTTTGTCAACTTTTAACTTTCGCCCAAAATGGGAGAACCCTAAATAAAGAGTATTTATTTGCCCAACACAAATAAAGGTCGAAGATAGAGAGACGTGGCAACTTACGATACTTGTGTGTTTTGTAATCAACAATTGGGGGAGAGTGGGAAGGAGTTGGTTCCGTTACAAGCGAAATGAAACATCGAACAGGATATTGTCGAGAAAAAATATTGCAACCATTTGGTATAAGGAGTTATTATTGTGTAAGGTGTATGTAATATTTCTTCATAATGTGAGGGGTTGCAAATCATTTGTTTAAACTTTCAATTAGGAGCTGCCCAGGTCCCAACTGGCTGAGTGGAATTGGGTTCCTTTGTGGTTACCTTGATCTTTGCGCTCCTAGGTACCCACGAAGGATAAAGGCGTGAACAGCAAAAAGTTGTGTTCATTTTAATTAGTTCTAGATTTCATAATACCGAGTTTTTGGTTAAAATAGAGGAATCATGCCCATCTTCTAGCATAATAGTTTACGTTTTTCTGTTGCTTACTTATAGGGTTCTTACCCGTATAGACTGTACTGCCTAGTATTTATATGTTTATTTGATTAATTCCTTGGCTTTTGAACCGTTTCAGCTTAGTAAATGTTTGGAACAAAATTCATTTCACGTAAGATTTATTAATTTTCTTGTTATATAAATTTTATTTGTAATTTCTAATTTATTTTTAATTTTTATTATTTCTAAGATACGTCTGGATTGTAGTTATTTTCGGATGTGGGCTCTGTTTTTATGAAATAAAATACAAATTTTAAAAAATTGAAATTTTTAGGTGAAATTTGACAATTTCAATGTAAAATGTGAAATTTGACATTTTCAATGTAAAATGTAAAATTTGAAATTTTCAGTGTAAAATGTGAAAATTGAAATTTTTATGTAATATGTGAAATTTGACATTTTCAATGTAAAATGTGAAACCTCTCTGTACCGAAAGCGTGCGAGAGAGTCGGTGCCCTAATGATATTCGAAATAAGAAAACCACATCTTACTTTTGTTATTGTCTTTACTTAGTTGATAAACATATGAAAGCTGTTTACGAGAAGCATTTGTCAAACTTTAATTCTGAATAACTTTTCTAGCGGGATATATTAGCCATAAATATTTGTAAGTAATTGAAATTAGTATATGCTAACTAAAATAAATTAGCAATGCCTTTACTAATTCTTGTTTAACTGTTAAAAATAATCAATTTTATATGCAGTAAATGAACAGCTTTTTCAAGAAAATATAGTCTATAATTTTGTACTCATTCAGTTAGTTACTAAACCTTACTCGAGAGCTCTTTTGTGTTGTGGAAAAGTTAAAATTGTCTCAGTCTATCTACTGAGGCATATAATTACATCAGTACTTGGAAATAAGTATTTTTTTTTTTTAATCATATATTTTTATACTAATGTTGTATTTTTCTAAATTTAATGATTGTTTATGGAGATTATCATAATACAACAATTCATTTGTACTCTTTTGGAAAAATACATGAAAGGGGTCTGTTTTAATTGTCTCTTAAACCAAAAGCGCACAGAAAGAATAGATTTATAAAGTCCTCAGGTATTTGACACATCAGTTTACACTTGGATATGTTCATGCATATGTGATAAAAAAAACTATAACAATTAAGAGAACTATATTCTAAATTATGTCTTACAGAAAATGTTTAGACAATTTGCAGTAAGATAGGAATAAGTTGAAATAATTGTACGCTATATATAATTCATACTAAACTATAAGTAATAGTTGAAAACTGATTCAAACAGTTTTAGTAGAGAATTATGGTCTATAGATTTAAATGTATTAAATTATTTGGAATAAAACACCAGATATCTCTTTCCTAGTACAGAGATATCAAATAATGAATTTAATTGATATATTAATATACTCGCCTTATAGAGTCTAGAGTCATATTTAAATATTTAATTTTTCAATCAACCTTCGGTGCTGCCCCGCGCTGATGGCCGGAGGCACTCGCATTTTGGGTGGCGGAGTGTGATCAAGAATTAAAAACAAGTGTCGTGTGTTTTTTTTCAATAAAGAGTTTTGTTTTTGTTTGGTAATGTTTGTTTTTGTTGAATTTTTGGGTTTGGAGAAATTTCTTAGCTAGTAACCAATTGTAATTCATTATAATCATCCGTGAATGAAACATTAGCGTTTGGGGGCATAGTGTTCTGTCACTCAACTACATCGTTTTATAACGTTCTAAGTTCATTGTCTTTTACATCAATAAGAGTTTTTTTACATCCATAAAGTTTTAATAAAATAAAATTATATAAAAATATTTTCCTGCGCTTTAAAGACCACGCTTTACTTGTTGTCTGATTCTCAATATTCCTTAGAGAAAAGACCACTGTGCCTGTTCATATGTTTATTACCTTATAAAGGAATATTTCAAATTGATATTTCTTTTTAACATTTAACTTTTTAACAATGCTTTCTTCTTAATAATAGTGTTTATGATGAAGGTCTATATTAGGTGGGACCGTATGGTATTTTTTCAAAGGGATTTAGAAATATATATATATCAAATAAATTTCAATGTGTATTGTGTGATCAGAGGTTAAGTTACATTTTTAATCAGACCTAAAGAGCCCATTTATTTTAGTTAACCAATTGTAATTCATTATAATCATCCGTAAATGAAACATTAGCGTTGGGGGCATAGTGTTAGTTCTGTTACTCAACTACATCGTTTTATAACGTTCTAAGTTCATTGAAAAAAATTTAAGCATTGGGGGCATATAACGAAATCTGACCTACAACAACTTAATTAAAGCAATATATGCTATCTGAATGAAATTTTAAAAAAATCTCTGACTGAATTGTGTTAAATTTTTTAAACTACTTATTTAAAAAGACAGTACAGTGCAGTTTTTGCAAAGCAATATAATCTATAATTTGCACCTTCATGAAATTAGTCTCTAAAATTTACACCAGAGCTCTCATATTGTACAAGAAACAAAACAAGTCAGAGGAAATCGAGGGGTTTCATATATAAAAATCCTTAACGGCATTCTTACATTCAATCTTCTATTTTTAAATAACTTTATTTCCATTTCGTAATTTAAAAACAAAGTAAACAAACACTGCATTCTAAAATGCTGTTATGAGATACTATAGATTGCTTTAAAACATACTTTTCATTGGAAGTATAATCACCTAATGTATGTACGTATAATCACCAATACAGCATATTTAAGTTTATAAATGTGCCTCCGTTTTGTGGCTAGCCAAGAAGACTAGTAAAGAGGGTAACGTCTTATTAAGTTTAACCATAATTACAAATTCAGTTGGAGGAACAATTGTACAACTAATTTTTAACTGTTAAATTACGCAAACGTTTACCCGTAACATTTTTTAGTTAGACACAATATATAACCTAACAAAATCACACATCAATAAATAGTTACAAATACAGGCGGCCCCGTGAAAGTTTATAAATAGTTGTTGGATATAGTACATTGCACTAGAAAAAATTGGAAAATGTTAATAAAACAACATAAAAACCTTCATATCTGAGTTATAAAACACGTATGAAAGAGATATATGTAAATTATAGGTTTGATATTAACGGGATTTGCAAATACACACGTAATTCGATGAATCATAAATTTTCACTATATATGTAAATTACTCCGAAACTTTTAAGTGATTCTGAAATCCAGCATTTCTTTTCCCTGGGTAGGGTATGACACATATTTGGTAACTTAATGTTGCAACGTGAACAGTTTGACAGACTTTGTTGAGTGCCGGTTCTATTACTATTTCTAAGAATTATAAAAAGGAGAGTCTGCCATTCTTACAGACTGCAAAAGTATAATTTATGATGTCGGCAAGGGTTAAGTAGACTTTTGGTTCTGGAATTTTCTAACCTAAAGAGGTCAGTACACCATGGTCATGCCAGGTACCGGGCGACCTTCTTGGAAGTATAGTTTTGCCCGCTATCCCAGAGGATTACAAGGCGATCTTTACACCCGAATGCGCGCGCACCGTGATTAGGGCAGCCCACCCTACCTACCCTGACTGAGATGACTCCACATAGTTGGCCTTACTCTGCAACATTGATATTGTTATATTTGTTAT